>NC_138381.1:47270548-47287843 GCF_054177405.1 Leptonychotes weddellii | reverse complement strand
GGGTATTGAGGAGGGCACATTCTGCATGGAGCACTGGGTGTTATGCACAAACAATGAATCATGGAACACTTCATCTAAAACTAATGATGTAATGTATGGGGATTAACATAAGAATTAAAAAAAAAAGAAGTCAAATGGAAAGGAATGTAGAATAAATGTTGTGCATCAAATGACTATACCTATCACAAATGGGGAACTGTTATTTGGACTCAGACTTGTCTAAGTTTGAAGTCCTGGGTCCTTTCCACTATACCACACAAGCGAATTTGGAATGAGTATGAAATTCACTTAGATGACCCTGGGGATTATTTCTATTAATTTCTAGTTAATAAGAGGGAACCTTTTGATCAGGAAGGACTTGAATCAGACCCTGAGATAGTTACACAGCCTGTCTTGGATTTGGAAGCCTGTGGGTTGGTCTCCTGAGTTGAAGTAGGATGAGAAGCCATGGTCATGGCCTGGCTGAATGAGAGAAAGCATAACAAGAGAAGCTGGAATATTCTCTGTTTAGTCTCAAGGGGAAACACTTTCTGAGCATAGAGGATTTGTAAATATCTAGGCCCATTGGCAAGCCATTTAATAACATTCTCTATAGAAAAAGAGAATTCTATTTATAGAAAAGTGTTAGGATTTTATGGGCAATTTGGGTTGCTCCATAAAGAGCTAGGGAGGAACTGAGATCCTAGAGAATTAGGGTATTTCATTTACTCTTGAGGTTCAAATTTGACGTAGTAGCCATTACTGAGACTATCCAAAGTAAAAAGAATGGGTACAGATTTACATGGATGGAAGCAGAGTTTCTTCTAATCTTCTAATCCACTTATTTCAAGAAGGAGAGCTGAAGGTGGGGGTTTGAGTTCTCTTGCTTCCCCAGTAAATATTATTGATCAATTCCCATTTGCATAATGAACTATACCAAATTAAAGGAGATATTGCTTTTGGTTCACATCCTTCTTCTTCATGGAATACTTAATCTCTTTACTAGTTCAAATTTCAGGCCATTCAGAATGTAGCTCAAACTCACTGGATCATAACTACTTACAGGACCATGGAGTTGATAAAACACATTTTCAGTGCCCAGCACAATGTTTGCAACATTTAGTATACTGTTCCCTTCAAGAATTCTGACCCAGTTGAGAAAGAGTAAATAAAAGAAGAAAACTTTATGACAAATAGAGGCTAAATTCATAGGTCATAGTGCATTGTGAGAAGCATATGGTCCTGCTAATGTTACTCCCAAAAGAAAAATGGGCAGAACTGAGCCAAGTATGGACATTTATTCTTCCCAAATTAATTAATCAGGTAAGTCATTCTACTTCCCAGGTATGGAATTGGGAAAAATCCAGGAGTAAGGGGGGAAAACATTCTTCTCTGTAAGTGGGTGGTGAATAGAAAGTTTTAATGTGAGTGGGGAGCCTGCGTGGCTCAGATGATTAAGCGTCTGCCTTCGGCTCAGGTCATGATTCCAGGGTCCTGGGATCGAGTCCCACATTGGGCTCCCTGCTCCTTGGGAGCCTGCTTCTCCCTCTGCCTCTCTCTCTCTCTCTGTCTCTGTCTCTCATGAATAAATAAATAAAATCTTTAAAAAAAAAAAAAAGTTTTAATGTGAGTGAATGAATGAATGCATGCATTTCTGAATGAATTATGGATGTATGAACAGCATCTCTTTCTCAACTCAAGTTTGCCTGGGAAACAGTCAGCTAACCAGCTTTCAGGTGGACTGGTTGTTCTTGGGATCACCCTGGACTTGGACGATAATCCCAAATCTAAGTCACTGTCAATGGCTGGTGTGTTCAAGTGGCCATTTTTGCCCAAATTCCACTTGTTAATAACTACCGGCAGCCTGGAACCTGGCTCTGAATCTTGGTCCCTGGACCGGGAAATTTGACCTTGTCACCCTGATCATGCTAAGGGACTATTTTGTAGTTTTATAGTTTCTAGGTTCTATAAACTTTCTCTAAATTACTAAATTTCAGATCTAATGATCTGATATTAAGGAAACTCAGTCATCCTGAAACATTGGTATTGTTTCCCTATTCATTTTTACCCTGTGAATATGAACTTCTGTTGTTATTATTATTTATTTTTTGGTACTTGATATATCCCCCATGCTCTTTGATTGTCAGTATTGGCCTTGACTCCTTTTCACACCCTCCCATTCTCAATGCAGGATAACAGCCTTCTGTTGTTGCTTTTATTCAGTTGATTTGGGTCTCCTAACTGCATTGCCTACCACAAACATTTTTGGGTTGAAACAATTATAATAGTTGTCTTTAAATTAGGTTTCAAGCTCCTGCAAAAGCAGGGATCATGTTTTATACTTTTATAAACTCAGGCACTTAATGTTTGCTGTCATATGTATAAAGTAATGTCTGAGGAATTCTGCTACCAGCTGCACAATAACAGTAAATCCCTGAATAGCCTCCAAATAGTGTCAAGCCAAAAAGCCTCTAAGTGCAAGACCTGATGAACACAGCCAAGAAGAGCCAAAGCTAAGATGACTGAGGTAACTGATAAGTCACTAACAGAAAGATACACTTTCATTAATTTGCAGATGTTACTTATGTCATATCTCTTTGGTGCTCAAGCCAAGGAACAGGCAAGAAGAGCTAAGGGAGGAAGGGAAGTGGTAGTGAAGGTAGCCATAATTATGGAGAGCCTTTACTTTGCCATATATTATTTAATCTTCGCAATAACTCACTGAAATAGGCACAATATTTATTTTTTCATTTAAAGACAAAGAAATTGAGGATTAGTGAGGTTTGGTAATTTGCCTGAGATCATCTTCACATGGTTTTGGTAGAGCTGAGATTCCAATCTTTATGTTCAGTTCATTTGGGGTAAAATTTTCTTTCTCATTGTTAATTGATCTATATATGAGGATATCCACTGGTGTTATGTCTTTGGCCTCTCTACACCCCTTGCTTCCTCTAGAAGTTACTGGTTAATTCAGGAGCAAGATTTTAGCTTCTTCCTTTCTTTTTATTTTAGGAACTAGCTGCTTACAGGAAGCAGAATTCTGGTTTGCTCCTCTATGCTATACCTTTTACAGGGCTAGTACCTAGAGCACAGCCTGTAATTGGGGAGTAAGTCTGTCATATTCTGAGGTTTGGTTTCAAGAATCCCATGGTTGTCAGAACCTAGGTCACGCTCATTAATCTCAGTGATATCAATATTAAGACTGATATTTGATTATTCATTTATCTATACCTTTTCTGATTAGTTTGGTTCAGAAGTAAGCTGAGAAAAGAAAAAGGCTCATGTTTTGACTCTAAACTATGTTCTTTTCCCTATATAAAGCTAAAAAAGTAAAATTAAACATAAAATGAACAGAAGATACAAAAAGACAGTAAATAGCAGACATCAAGTTGGAAAGAGAAAGAGAAAAATAAAACAGCTCAGCTGTTGCAAGAAATTCAGAGGAAGAATAATCAATTCAATATATCATGATCCCAGAGTGCACAGCATAGCACAATAATTAATGTTCATGATGACAATCCTTGATCCATCAAGAAAAATTAAATTATGTACAGCAGACTTTCTTTTCTTTACCTCAGCTGGGGAAGAATGTGTAGTACATTTTAGAGAGACTGATTCTTTTGATAAAGGAAATGCCATTTTACTTATATTTGCTGGACTAAGGAATACCATTGTGAAAATACTTAAATATAGAAAAGCAAAAGGAATTGTTCAAGATTGCTTCTTAAGAATACATTGTCTTTAAGATTAAAGATTTTACCACAGCATCTGCATTTGCCTACTCCAATTTGCTTAATCAGTATTAACTTTTAAAGTTTTACATTAATCAGGAAAATCAGCTATAAGTGCCTGCTTTTAACATTGTGGATCAGTTGTATCTTGTTTTTAAGCAAAAGATGTAAAGCATCCGTTTGGATTTTTAATTAAGCTGAACCATAGGGTTCAAGCTCATCAGACTTAAATTATAATTAAATAAGTTCACAGTAATGGATAAGCAATGTTATATTCATTCCAGAACACGGATATTTTAATTGGCATTGCAGGAAGGAAAGACGATGTTTAGCAGGAGATGGTGTGAAGGGGATGTCTTCAGGAGAAGGTGTGAAGGTGTAAAATTCACACTAAGAGACCCTGCATGGTGGTATTATGTTGAATTTTGTCAGAGTCCTGGAGTGGAGCAGACTGAGAGAGGCTGACCTCATGCTAATCATTCCCTAAGAGACTAAAACACACAAAGCAGACTGCCAGCTTGTCAAATCACAATGGAGTAAGGGAAGATGAGGAGGAATATTCATAACCTCATATAGGGCACCCACTTGGTTGCATCAGGATGCCTGGGAGACCAAATTAATAATTTAAAGGTTGTTTGGTAAGCATGGAATTAAAGCTAAGGGAGATGGGTAATCTTGAAGATTTCAGCGAGCTGATGGTAGGGCCTGTTGAATCATCCCTGAGCCACAATGGAATTATAACAATATGTGGTAATATTTATTAATCATGTTGTCAGGCACATTTTAAATGCTTTGCTTATATTAATTCATAAATCCTCCCAGCAGCTCCAGGAGGTAACCTCCTAGGAGATATCCTCCCCACTAAGTAGATGAAAAAATGTAGGAACCAGTTTAAGGAACTCTTCTGAGGTTATAGGGTGGGTGAGCTTCAGAGGTTGCATTCAAACCTAGGCAATCAGAGTCCAAAATCAACATTCTTAAGAGTTATGCTATTTTATCTTTCTTGGGGTACGTTATTTTTCCTTGATTTAGTGTTTCTCTCTCATTTCTTCCATTTTCCATTTCCATATTCCAAGCTCTCCACTATGATTTTGTTCTTAGTCTTCTAGATAAATTACAATTACATGGATGTTACTGTTTACCAACTTATAATCATGTTCTAGTTTTTCAGTCTGACATTTCATCCAGTCCATTTGGATTGAATGTTAGGGGTTTGCATTCATTTATACAATGATTGGATTACTCTTAGAGGAGCTGAGAGTCTTGAAGCTCATTTCCTTTTAATTGTGTGTATACTTTACTAGCTTTATTGCAACCTAATTTCTGTTACTTTTAAGTTCTTGGGAATCTGGTAGAACATGCTTTTCATTGTTGCTGTCATATACCACCAACAATTAATAGATAAAATATTGATGGAAGAGTCTCAGATTGGATTATAAAACTATTTAACTTTTGACAAGTGGGTACATTATTAAGAATCCCAAAGCGTCCAACCTTTTACAATGTTCTTCCTAACTTTATTGAATTTTAAGAACTGGGACTGACAACAAAATCTTACTTGTCACAATTTAATTTTTTATTTGCACTTAGAGATTGTTTAAGAATAGCATGGAAGAAGATTTTACATTTGTGCTTTTGGTATGATCAATTCCCCATCCTTAATCATATGAATCATGGCTGTAAAATGAGCCTAAAATCCACCCCCCCCGCAGTGTATTTTATGTTCTCCTGTAAGTGAAGAGGTAACTTTTGACTTGAATGCTAGTCTTAGGATATATTTCAGATCCTCTGAGAAGTACCTTGAGATCCTTGGAAGGAAGCTGCTTTATATAGCTTCCTACTAAGTACTTGAGACAGCCACTTATGAATTACTATGTGCTGACAACTTTATCTGACTGTACCAAAAGATGTGGGGTGGATTATGAATCAGCTTGCGGAGAGGCAACTCAATTTTCTGGACTGTCAATCATTTTTAAGACAGGTGAGGTCATATAACAAATAACCTTGCTCCTCCAAAATCCTACATAGATGCTCAGACGTTCTGAAGTCTTTACTGGATTTTTCTGCCTTGGCAGTAAACTGTCAAATGTTCAGCAAAGTCGGCGTGTCTTGGCAGAGTGGCAGGGCTGGCTGCCACACACACCAATGGGAGGAACAGGAGGGGTTGGGGCATTCTCACCTGCTATACAGATGTGAGGCCTGGATTATGCCGTGGGTTCCATTCAATCTTTGGAGATGTTTCAATTCATGAATTATAAATATTGTATATTGCTGCACAGGTCATGAGAGAATAGCAAATGATAATTCCAAGACCGTTATTAGAAGAAGGCAATCCTTTGGGAGAAGGGGAGATGGGATGAGATACAAAGAGAGGGAATTAGAAATGCATGTAGTCCAGAGAGGCTGAAGTAATGCTGATGACAGAGTTTGGAAATGTCAGCAGCAGATGGGATCTGCCATCATTTGCCATTTGCAGACTGTTTCGGTCCCCATAACAAATGCATGATTCCCTTGGAGCAAAGGGTGATTTCACAAAACAATAGCAGAAATGTCTAAGGAGTTTGAAACTGCAGAACAGCTATTTGGCCATAAACATACCCTATTGGGAGAGATGTATGAGAGAGTAAGATACAAACAAGGAGGATACATAGGGGTGCCAGCTAAAGTTTAAGAATTATGTAAGTCTTGTTTAAAACTTCCTTGAGTCACAATCATAAAATATTACCTTCCTTGGGTTGCCTATTTTTGAATGGAAATAATCTGCCTTTTGTGTTTGGAAAATCTTGTTTTTAAGCAATAGCCCATAAATTGATTTCAAAATCAAAAGTGAAAAAATAAAAAATCACAGCAAAAAAATAATGTTTTTCAAAGTTGAAAGTATATATTTTTCACACCTCACGATGTACCATCTTTCTTCAGGTGGATGGTATATAATGTAAATCCAACCATTACCTGCTTAAGGCTTCCAACTAATAGGCAAACAAGCCTGTCAGCAAACAATACAATTAAATTTTATAGTTTGATTAGTTTCTAAAGGAGTAATTTTTTTCTCTTAAACCGAAGTTTGCTTGAAGAACTTTGGTTATTACTGAAACAGTAAAATCAGGTGTTTCTATACCCGTGAGGAAAATGGCCTCAAAGCCTAAAAAATATCTGCATTTTTGGTCAAGATTCAGCAGTTCTTTTCTTTTCTTTCTTTTTTTTTAAAGTAAGCTCCATACCCAGAGTAGAGCCCAATGCAGGGCTTGAACTCACAGCTCTGAGATCCAGACCTGTGCTGGTATCAAGAGTCGGATGCTTAACTGACTAAGCCACCCAGGCACCCCAAGATTCAGTGTTTCTTTTAAAAGGTAGAAGCCCTGAAGCTCAATTCAAACTAGTTGAAATTAATAAATTTATACATTTTAATTGATTGCTTTTATTATCAGGGAAGTGATAAATAATGCAACTTATTCCCACATTACTGAGAGCAGGAAAGGAGAGTTTTTGGGGACAGGCCTATTTCAGCTTTGCTACTCCTTACATTCATCAAAACTGAGGCAGACACTAGTGGCAACTCATTGTAGTTGTGTGAGGAACACAATGATTTTCTGCCTCAGAGCAGGACAAATGGAAGCACAAAATTTATACTGATTTGTTCCAAAAAGAATTTGAGGGGATCGAGACAAATGCCACAGGAGGTTGATAGTGACATAGCAGAAGGGTTTCTCAGACATGTGGCAAAACTCCATGCAGAGGATTTGTGGAATGGGTTCCTGGGTGAGTCAGGCAGTTGGTAAAAGAGATCTTTCCTTGTGGAAGCAAAGTTCTTAGTCTCTTATCTGAGGTTCTAGGGGCAGAATCGCACGGTCTGGAGGGAATGTTAATGGTTGTTAAGGTCCCAGGTCACACAGGCAAAGGGCTACACAGATTGCAGGAACAGCAAGTTTGAATAGCCCTGATTTTTATTTGGAGAAGTCTTGTTCTCAGCCCATGTGGTTTGGGTGGGGCTGATCCCACCATTAGTTCTCGGGATGGGCCCTTATTGGCAAAATGCTATCCCCCTGTCACAGTTTAGGGATGAAAATGGACCCAAACGATGAGGCTTTTTATGAGGTTCTAGGAAGAGAGGTACTTTTTTCTGCTAGACTCAAACAAGAGAATAAGATGACTGCAGCCATCTTGTTCCTACAGTGATTCTTTGCATGACATTAATAGTTTGGAGTACTTTGGAGCCACGAAATGGGAAGAGAGGGATCAGATCCTGTTCACATTGTTGGAGCTCCAGCATCAAGCTTTGCTGAGGCAGGAATAAAACAGGTTTGTTGAGGAGTGTCACTAGTGAAAGGAAAAGAGAAGAAATAAGATTGGTCCAGGAAAGCTGTTGGACCACAGTACAGACCTGACAAAGCCTCTGCCAGCCCATGGGAAGCTCTAGAGCAAAAACTGCTCACTAGACGAGTGTCCCATTGCACAGAAATGCCTAAGTCCTTGTACCAACACTTTGCTCAGTCACTGATTGTGAGCAAACCCAGGAAGAGCAGGACCTCTTCCTTGCTTAGTCATTGGCTGGGGGCTGCCTGGGGAAGAACATGGTCATGCCTCAGAAGCTGAGGTTGAGACCCACAGGATCTGACAGCTGAAGATTATTAACTAACCACACTCTTCACAGCTGGGCAGCCAGTTCTTTCTCAAAGGGTGAGCTGAGAGGGGCATCACTGTGCCTGCCAAACAAGCCACTGAAAAAGCCATCCATTTCATTTCTGTGGTCCAGTATACCCCTGTTAGGCTGGAGATACTGAAAAGCAACTGAAAAAGTTCTGACTGAAGAAGAGAAGCTGGGTTTCTGTTCTAGGGCAGCAGAGGAGAGCATGCCTGTGCATCTGAGATTTAGGAACTCATAGAGTCCATTGATGAGCACTGGGCAGTGAAGGCAGATATCAAATAGGAAGGGGTTTAATGGTCAACACCCCCTGGGTGAGAAGCTGGAGAAAGAAGCTCTTGTATTTCCTATCCCAGTCAGGTTGGCTTGGTCCTCTGTTCCTTTCTATGCCTATGTCTGCCTGGGTGATTTCAGCATTCATGTGGATGAGCTTTCCAAAAGCTAACCTCACAGCTTTGACCTCAGCTAACATAGTGGTTTTCACCTCAAATCCAATTCAGCAATTGACTCCTTAGCTCATGCTCTGGACTTTATCATCAACTAGCACTGCCTTACCTGACAAATCTTAGACTCCCAGGAACTCATTTTACAAGCATACCCTCTAATTCTTCCTTCTTTCTCACCCTTTTTATAATCATATAGACATTTCTAGATTTCTGAACTATTCTCTCCTTTTTTCCTTCTTGTTCTAATTTTTAGGCTATTTTTGGCTTCACTTCATTTCTGGCTCAGCATGGAGTCCATGCAAATTACTTATCTCTGCTCTCCTTCCTCTCTCTAGCTTCAAATGTGGTGCCATCCAGAATTCCACTCTCATTCTGTTTGCTCTTCTAGTATGATGTCATGTTCCTATGGTTTCCACTCCATTTGTTCACAGATGAATTTCAAGTCTATCTTAGTGTAGTTTTAGTTTATTTTTTATATATCAGATTGGCAGAAAATCCCAAAGCTTGGTAAGAGACTTTTTTTTTTCTGTTACCTCGAATGCTTTTTCTTTCTTTTTTTTTATTATGTATGTTAATCACCATACATTACATCATTAGTTTTTGATGTAGTGTTCCATGATTCATTGTTTGCGTATAACACCCAGTGCTCCATTCAATACGTGCCCTCTTTAATACCCATCACCAGGCTAATCCATCCCCCCACCCCCCTCCTCTCTAGAACCCTCAGTTTGTTTCTCAGAGTCCATAGTCTCTCATGGTTCGTCTCCCGCTCCGATTTCCCCCCCTTCATTTTTCCGTTCCTGCTATCTTCTTCTTTTTCTTTTCTTTTTTTTTTTTTTTTTAACATATAATGTATTATTTGTTTCAGAGGTACAGGTCTTACACAATTCACAGCACTCACCATAGCACATTTGGTAAGAGACTCTTAAAATGAGATTGTAGGGCGCCTGGGTGGCTCAGTTGGTTAAGCGACTGCCTTCGGCTCAGGTCATGATCCTGGAGTCCCGGGATCGAGTCCCACATCGGGCTCCCTGCTCAGCAGGGAGTTTGCTTCTCCCTCTGACCCTCACCCCTCTCATGCTTTCTCTCTCATTCTCTCTCTTAAATAAATAAATAAAATCTTTATAAAAAAATGAGATTGTAGTGCAGCAGTTTCTCTCATATATTTCTGGGGGAATGGGAAAAAGTACACCTTTGGAGAAAAATCTATCAGTATCTAGAAAAATTGTATGTGCATTTACCTTTTAACCCAAAAATTCCACATCTAGGTGTTTAACCCAAAAACAAAGGTTAGAAAAAATGCAAAATGACATATTCACAAGGTTTTTTCACTGCAGCAATATTTATAATAGCAAAAGACTGGAAATAATTCAGTTATCCCTTGTTGACGGGGATTAGTTGCACAAATTATGGTATATAATGGAGTACCATGAAGTTATAATTTATTTCTCAGTTTCTTTGAAATGTTCTAGAATGAGTTGGTAAAGGCTATAGATAAACATACAAATAGTCATGTTTCTATTTCATCTCTCTCCAATTAGACAAATTCTTTGACAGAAGTATTGGATTATATATCAACTAAAGAAAACAGAACTGAGAAAAAGTAAGTTATGACTTGGGGTCATATATACATAAATCACTTATTTTCTGTGGATCTCAGTTTCCTTTCCTGGCAAATGAGTGGGTGGGTCTATGTGATAGCTAAAGTCCTTCCATCTGTCAAATTCTAATATTTTGTGGAAACAATTTTGACTGAATGATTTTGATTTCAAGGCCACTTTGGAAGGATGTAATATGGGTTAGTAAGATGAGAGAGTTTAACTAGTATGGAATTAAAAGCAGAATCAATTGAAAGTAGATTCCAGGGCCCAAGAATACCATGGAATATACTTGCAAGAGGAAGCCAAATTTAGATACATTGTGGGAAAAATGAAAAATGAAGTGATAATTTATTTGGAGAGAATCAGGTATTACAGTAGAAAAAATAGAAGCAGTAAGAATAATTAGTTCATTTATTCCATCAGATATGTGTTGGGAATCCTTTATATACCAGACCAGTAGGCATTGGGGATAAAAATACATAAAAGAATTTATCCCTTTCTTGAGCCAATAATCTCATTATGGAGACACATTAACAAATGATTACCATAGTCCAACAAATGTTTCATTGGAATAGAGAGATCACTAATGTTGGGTATTTACAAAGTCAAAATGATCTTATAAAGTAGCAGATTTGTGGAGGAACTTATATCAAAGATAACACTCTATTCTAACTCTATAACTAGATTTACTCCTTAATGCTTTTGACAAGTTATTCACACCCCAAATTTATAAAACATGCTAAAATAGAATTTCTATTATTAAATTTATTTACCAATTTAACAAAATGCATGCAATGCCAAATTTCCAATTTAGGACCAAATCTTATTTTAGTTTTCAGAGATGGGAAGAGGAGAATAAAACCCTTAAAAATTAAACTTAGTGATTGCTGGAACAATCTTCACCAAGCCCAGCCAATAGCTTGTTATATTCTAAATATAACTTGTCATCTTGTGACAAAATTCAGTTTTGAGAATATGTGAGAATCCATTTCAATTTTCAATTGTTTTGTAAACTTGAAAACCAAAAGTTTATGGAAGGCTTTTTTATATTTACTTTGTGTCAGGTGATAGGGAATTATATATCCTTTGTGTCCCTAGAAGACAGTAAGATTGATGAGTTGTTTATGCAAGTAATCAGAATCCAGTTCAGACACTATTAAATAATGCATTGTCTCTACTTACTTTAGCTTAACATGATTTCACCCCTAAGTCATTTCTGAATGATACCCACAAAAAAATTTAATTCATTGATCTTACACATCAAAGAGCAAATCCATATGGTAATTGTGTGATGGTTAATATATTTCATGACTGGTAACTGTTGTTACTGACTTAAAGAAATTCTCAAAAATTTTTTTTTGTATTTTGGAATTTAAAATGCAGTATTTATTTTTCAATATAAAGAATGAACAATGTTTAAAGTCTGAGGTAGAGGACAAAAACATAACGAAGAGAAAAATTAAAAGAACACAAGATGCCATGACAATATTTTTAACGGTTTCAAAAACATTCTCTTACTAATCACTGCTTAGCTACAGACAGCCAAGCAAAAATAAAACACTTTATTGTAGCCAAGTTAATGTAATCAAAATTTCAATTACAAAAAATGCAGGTGAATTTAATTTGTCCTTGCCAATTGCCAATTCTTACTAGGCATGCTTCCTTTTTTAGGTCACAAGAAAATATTTTGAAAATTTTGTGTTTCTATGACCCTAACTAAATAACTCTGTTATTCACCAAATAAAATTAGTAGGATTTGATGACTGGAGGTGGGGATATCTGCTTTTCTAGAAGGAAAAACCAACTCAGTATAGTCATCTGTGGATAAACATATTTGAAAAGCAGGGACAGATAAGATGAATCAGTTCTCAAACTTTGCTGTCCTCTTATTTTTACATTTTAAATTAAGGTATAATTTACATGTAGTAAAATGCTCACATCTTAAGTATAACCACTACAAGATCAAGATAAGATAAAGAATATTGTCATTACTCCTAAGTTCCTTCTTGCCCCTTTCTTATTAATAAGACTTTCTCCCAAGAGATAACTATTTTTCTTGACTTCTATTGTGATCATTTAGCTTTATTGGTTCTTGAATTTCATATAAATGGATTGTTTGGTTCTCTGATTATTACTTTTTAAAAAAATCATGTCTGTATCATCATTACTAATTATTTAGGTTATATACCAGACAGAATGCTTCAAACTCATCATGTTCTCTTTCTAATATTGTATTTCCGTCTGTATCATAACTAAAAATGGATTACTTTTGGTTAAATTAAATGATTCCGAATTCAAATGAGATGGGTATGAAACAGTTCATTTTGATGTAATAGGGCACCCTAGCAGATCTGGGGCATGAACTGGCTTAGCTTATGGGAAGAGGGGCTCCCTGTGCTGGGGGGCATTGAATCATGGATACTTTTCTGAGTCTGGGTCACTGGAACAGAGCATACATCAGGATTTGTTTCCAGAAATGGGGTCACATGGTGTGGTCTAAATTGTGGGAATAGGATAAAAGTCCATTTTAGGGTCAGGGATGAGCTGGGAGAATGTGATGTGCTTCTAGATCTGCCTGTGATCTAGAACTGTGGCTTCTAGATCTGCCTGTGACCATTCCTTCTACCAAACATCAAGATTAGTCCTTCTGCCTGTAATGGTTGGTACCAGGCTGCAGGGGGAGGTTGTTGGCTCCATCCTCTTCATCCTGTAGTTCTGGGAGGTGGCACATAGAAGTTAGGAAAAAGCAAATCCAGCCTTCCTGCAGAATCTGTGAGATCTAAAGGCCTGGCTCCTGGACAGCGCATATATATATCCTTCATTACCAGGCTGTGTTTTGGCTGCCTTCAAAGCCAGAACTCTGCTAGATGTGTCCAAAGTTTCAGGCAACCAGAACTCTGTACAAACTGCTTCATCTGCCTGTCTCGCCCCTCCCTGCTTACCAACCTGAGTAAATAGCCACAAACAAATAGCGAGAAAGCAAGCTCGGATGATTGGCCTGTGGACTTGCATCTGAGCTCTGTCTCTTACTAACTTTGTGACTTTGGGTAAGTTACTCCTCCAAGTCTCAGTTTCTCCATTTGTCAAAGAGGGGCAGAAAAGTACTTACCACATGGGGTTTAATGAGATAATCTTTGTAACTTGGCCAGAAGTGCAAGTTGGTTACCTTTCCCCCTGGATGGAAAAGAAAAAGGGAACCTATTAAATTATGAGCCTCTAAAATTTAGCTAAAAATACTCTCTATTCAGAAGCCTTCCCAGACCCACCAGAAAGAGTACAGTTTTCTTTCTTTCTCTGATGCTTCCCACACTGTTTTTTTTAAGTAACAATTTCTTTTCTAACTGCTCTGCTGGACACTGTACTACCTGGGGAGGATAGGAATTTTGTCTTTCACGTGTTTAGTTCTAGTACCATCACGGTATCAGGCATATAGTGGACACTCAGGAAATATTTGTCAGATGCATGAATAAAGTCTGTTATTTGGCAATTATATATTGCACACTGTTTTTAGTAGTTTTCCTTTGGTGCAGGATTCATGTTCAAGATTATTTTGGAGGGAAGGAATGAGTTTCACTGAATCCTTCAAATTTACCTGTCAAACTATTCTACCTATTTTAAATTCACTTGGCAATCAACATTGACACAAAATTACTATTTATGAAATGATTCTCTGTTGGAAGGCTTGGCAATAACACTGAAAATAGCTGTAATTTAGCAATTCAGTAGCATTTGCCTTAGTGAAGGAGTTAGTAGAAATAATAACCTTTAGCTTCAGCTGACACCACAGAACCTGTGTCAGATTTCTCGGATGAAGATTTACGTAGAAACCTGGCTATTAATTTCACGTTATACTTTCACTTTTTTCATAAAAATAAAAGTTTAGGTTTTTACTATAGCCCTACATCTTGAGAAATGAGGCTAGCAAAATAGAAAACACTTCCACCTACCAGAACTGTAACCATAAGGTTCTTTTGATATCAGATTATTAATATTGTGACCAAAAAAAAAAAATCTTCCCTGCACGCCCACCAAACAAGGGAAGCAAAATGAATGCTACAGGCAATTCCTGTAATGTTGTTAACAATCTCCACTCTTCTCCCTGGCTTTTTCTGATGTTCTTTCTAATTGAGAAACACACAAGTGTCCTCTATATGCACCAACACACTAAATTCTAAGGAAAAAAAACCTCACCCCTAAACCAATAAAATTCTAAGCAAATATTAATGCAGCAACTCAGCCCTCAATCCCCACGGCAACCAGGACATTATAGAGTTGGTATCCCAACCATCTTTATCACAGCACTGTGTTTTCTATTCTATTTTATTCAGGATAAAAACACACTTCAGATCATGTATAATCATCTGTGCTTTAGAGGAAATTTGAGCAATCACCATTTAAAAAACTATTTAATACATTTTTGATGTAAGTCATCTTAGTTCACTATGATTATCCTGGGGACATAAGATTGGATGGAAATGAAAAAAGGAATCAATTTAAATTATCTTTAGTTCTTAAAGAAGATACAGGGAACTTAGAAGAGATTTATAAAACTTCATCTTGGTACCATGATTGTAGCTTTTCTAGAAAAAAGATGTAGGAAGTGAGAAGAATTTGTGGAATAAAGCAGGAAGTCCCTTCTCTGCTTTGCTGTGATAAACTGTTCAGACTTGTCCATGTTAACTATAATTATTGAGAATTCCTGGTTCTAACCAGTCTCTTTAAGAGTTTCTTAACCGGTTGGTAATTATCTTTGCTTTAAATAAACAGAGACTTGACTTATTAAAATTTGCTTTAGATACTCCTTTTTATTGTGGTAAAAGCCACATAACATAAAAGTTACAATAGTAACCATTTTAAATGTATAGTTCAATAGTAACCATATGCACATTGTTGTGTAACAGATTTCTAGAACTTTTTCATCTTGCTAAACCGAAACCCTGTACCTATTGAATAACAGTTCTCCTTTGTCCCATACCTGTAGCCCTTGGGATCCCCCTTTCTACTTTCTGTTTATAGGAGTTTGACTACTTTAGATACCTCATATAAATGGAATCATGCAGTTTATTTGTCTTTTTGTGACTGGCTTGTTTCACTTAGCATCACGTATTCAAGGTTCATCCATGTTGTAGCATATGACAGGATTTCTTTTTAACACTGAATAATATTATATATATATATACACACACTACATTTTCTTTATCCATTCATCCATTGATAGACATTTAAGTTAGTTCATATATTGGCTACTGTGAATAATGCTGAAATGAACATGGATGTGCAAATATCCCTTTGAGTTCCTGCTTTCAAATCTTTTGGGTATATATTTAGAAGTGGGATTGCTGGATCATATGATAATTTTATTTTTATTTTTTTGAGGAATCTCTGTACAGTGTGTAAGGGCTTTGATTTCTCTATATCCTGGCCAGTGCTTGTTATTTTTTCCTTTTTTTTCTGATAGTGATCATCCTAATGGATGTGAGGTGATATCTCATTGGTTTTGATTTGCATTTCTCTGATATTTAGTGATGTTGAGCCTCTTTCAGTATGCTTGTTGGCCATTTGTATATCATCTTTGGAGAAATTTCTATTGAAGTTCTTTGCCCATTTTTAAATCAGGTTATTTGGGGTTTTTTGGGTTGTTGATTTGTATGTGTTCTTTATATATTTTGGGTATTAATCCCTTATCACATATGTAGTTTGTAGTATTTTCTCCCATCCTGTAGGTTGCCTTTTCACCCTGTTGATTGTATCCTTTCCATGCACAAGTTTTAAAGTTTTGATGTAGAGCCATTTGTCTATTTTTGCTTTTGTTGTCTGTACATTAGGTATCATATTTAGGAAATCATTGCCAAATCCAATGTCATGAAGAATGCCCTTGTGTTTTCTTCTAAGACTTTTAGTTTCAGGACTTACATTTAGGTCTTTAACACATTTTGAATTATTTTTTGTATATGGTATAAGGTGAGGTTCCAACTTCACTCTTTTGCATAATGCTATCCAGTTTTCCCAGCACCAGACTATTCTTTCCTCATTGTGTAGCCTTGGCAAACTTAGCAAAGATCTTCTGACCATATAAATACACGAGGGTTTATTTTTGGGCTCCATATTATTTTCCATCAGTCTATATATCTTTTTATGCCAGAACAATACTGTTTGATTATTATAGATTTGTAATATGTTTTTCAACCTGAAGGTAGGAGTTTCCTAACTTTGTTTTTCTTTTTGAAGATTGTTTTGGCTACTTGGGGTTCCTTGATATTCCATATATATTCTAGGATGGATTTTTTTTTTTTAAATTTCTGCAAAACATGTCATTGGGATTTTGGTAGGAATTGAACTGACTCTGTAGATGGGGTAGTATGGACATCTTAACAATATTAAGTCTTCCACTCCATGAATATAAGATGTCTTTCTATTTATTTGTGTATTCTTTAATTTCTTTCAGCAATTTTTACAGTTTTCTTTTTTTTTAAATTTTTATTGTTATGTTAATCACCATACATTACATCATTAGTTTTTGATGTAGTGTTCCATGATTCATTGTTTGTGCATAACACACAGTGCTCCATGCAGAATGTGCCCTCTTTAATACCCATCATCAAGCCAACCAATCCTCCCATGCCTCTCCCCTCTAGAACCCTCAGTTTGTTTTTCAGAGTCCATCCTCTCTCATGGTTCGTCTCCCGCTTCGATTTACCCCCCCATTCTTCCCCTCCTGCTATCTTCTTCTTCCTTTTTTTTTCTTAACATATATTGCATTATTTGTTTCAGAGGTACAGATCTGTGATTCAACAGTCTTGCACAATTCACAGCACTCACCATAGCACATACCCTCCCCAATGTCTATCACCCTGCCACCCCATCCCTCCCACACCCCACCACTCCAGCAAATCTCA
>NC_138381.1:47253630-47270048 GCF_054177405.1 Leptonychotes weddellii | reverse complement strand
GCTGGTATATAGATCAGTGCCACACACTAGATTTTGGGTGTATTTTGGTCTGTTAGAAGAAAGTGCCTCCCAAACTTTTAAAGAAAGAAAAACATATATGTACAAAAATAAGGGTTGATACGATGAAGGGATGGAATATGACTGTAAAGATGGAAATTATAAAAAATTTTATAAAAGGAATTGATAAGAAGTTTGAAAAAAGAAAGAAGAGGATTTAAAATAAAAGAAAAAAAAGGGAGAGAATGTGATCAGGCAGGGGAGTAGAAAAAAACCATACACTAAAGATTTAGGGTATATTTTGATCTGTTAGAAGAAACTATTCAAAATTTTAAAGAGAGAACAACTTATATATATATGCCAAAAATACGGGTAACTACTATGAACAGATAGAATATGACTCTAAAAATGAAAAATAAAAATGTTTTTTTTTAAAAAAGGGATTGATAAGATGTTGGTTGAAAAAGGGAAAAAGAAAAATTCAAAAAAAAAGAAAAGAAAAAAAGACAGTTAAAAAAAATTAACTTTGAAAGACAAAAGAATCATGGTAAGAAAGCCATGGATTCTATGTGCAGTATTCCCCTAGCGCTGGAGTTCTGCCATTCTCATTGATCGGTAAACTTGGTCTTGGCTGGCTGTTCTCGCTGATCTTCTGGGGGAGGGGCCTGTTGCCGTGGTTTCCAAATGTCTTTGCCGGAGGCAGAATTGCCCTGCCCTTGCCCGGTCCATACTATGTAATCTGCTTGGGTTTGCTCTCCGGAGCTTTTGTTCCCTGCAAGCTTTCCATACAGCTTTGGAGGCCAAGAGTGAAAATGGCGGCCTCCCAATCTCCGCCTCAGAGGAGCCGAGAACTCAGGGCCCCGCTCCTCAGTGAGTCCCCAGAGAAAAGCCGTCAGTCACTCCCGTCTCCCCGATCTCCGGCTCAATCCGTGCTCACCCGGCCTTTGACCACGCATTTCTATCTCTGGCACCCAACCCCGGGTGGAGTCTCCAAACCCAGCAGATTCCTGCGGTGTGCTCCCGTGCCGCTCCTCCTGGGGGACGAAGGGGAGTCTCCCCGGATCTGCTGCTTGTTGGGTCCCTGCTGGAGGAGCAGTGGCCCAACTGCCGCAGATCACGGTTTATGGCCACCCCGAGCTGAGAGCCCGCGCCTGGGCTCTGTCTCTGCAGCCAGCTTCCCTGCTCCAATACCTGGGAGCTCTGCTGCACTCAGGCACCCCCAGTCTTTCTGTGAACCCAAGGGTCCTGAGACCACACTGTCCCACAAGGGTTCCACCCCCCACTTAGCCACTGGAGCGACGTCCCTTAGCGGAGCCGACTTCTAAATGTTCCGATTTTGTGCTCCGGGCTCTATCACTTGCCAGAAGCGGCCGACGGAGGCCCCTCACCCACCATCTATCCTCCCGAATATCGCCTCAGATTCACTTCTCCGCACATCCTACCTTCCAGAAAGTGGTCGCTTTTCTGTTCAGAGTTGTTGCTATTCTTTTCTTCGATCTCCTGTTGAGTTTGTAGGTGTTCAGAATGGTTTGATTCCTATCCAGCTGAATTCCTGAGAGGAGATGAAATCCAGGTCTCCTACTCCTCCGCCATCTTGCTCCGCCCCCATACCATGCATATTTTTTGACCATGATGCTATGAAACATGAAGTCAACCACAAGAAAAAATTTGGAAAGGCCACAAATACATGGAAGCCAAAGAACATTCTAAAGAATGACTGGGTCAACCAGGAAGTTAAAGAAGAAATTTTAAAAATACATTGAAACAAATGAAAATGAAAACATGATAGTCTACAACCTTTGGGATGCAGCAACAGTAGTTCTAAGAGGGAAGTAAATAGCAATACAGGTCTACCTCAAGAAGCAAGAAAACTCTCAAATACACAACCTAAATTTATACCTAAAGGAACAAAAAAAAACAACAAATAAAGTCTAAAGCCAGCATAAGAAGGAAATAATAAAGACTAGAGCAGAAATAAATGATATAGAAACAAATAAACAAACAACAACAAAAACCAGTAGAACAGATAAATGAATCCAGGAGCTGGTTCTTTGAAAGAATTAATAAAATTGATAAACTCCTAGCCAGACCTCTCAAAAAAAAAAAAGAGAGAGAAAAGATCCAAATAAATAAAATCATGAATGAAAGAGGAGAGATCACAACCAACTCCACAGAAATACAAACAATTATAAGAGAATATCATGAAAAATTATATACCAACAAACTGGACAATCTGGAAGAAATGGATAATTTTCTAGAAACATATAAAGCAGAAAATCTGAAACAGGAAGAAATAGAAAACTTGAACAGACTGATAACTAACAAATATACTGAATCAGTAATCAAAAATCTCCCAACAAACAAAAATCCGGAGCCAGATGGCTTCCCAGGGGAATTCTACCACACATTTAAAGAAGAGTGAACACCTATACTTCTCAAACTATTCCAAAAAATAGAAATGGAAGGAAAACTTCCAAACTCATTCTACAAGGCCAGCATTAGCCTGATTCCAAAACAAGACAAACACCCAACTAAAAAAGAGAACTACAGGCCAATATCCCTGATGAACATGGATGCAAAGACTCTCAATAAGATATTAGCAAATCTAATCCAACAGTACATTAACTCATTCACCATGACCAAGTGGGATTTATTCCTGGGTTGCAAGGGTTGTTCAATACTTGCAAATCAATCAACATGATATATCACACTAATAAAAGAAAGATAAGAACCATATGATCCACTCAATAGATGGAGCCAAGTATTTGACAAAGTATAGCATCTATTCTTGATAAAAAAAAAAAAAAAAACCTCAACAAAGTAGGGATAGAAGGAATATACCTCAACATCATAAAGGCGATATATGAAAAGCCCACAGCTAATATCATCTTCAATGGGAAAAAATGAGAGTTTTTCCTTTATTATCAGAGGTACAAAACTGTGATGTCCACTCTCACCACTGTTTTTTAAAATAGTACTGGAAGTCTTAGCCTCAGTAATCAGACAGCAAAAAGAAATAAGAGGCATCCATATCAGCAAGGAAGAAGTCAGACTTTCACTACTTGTGGACGACATGATAATCTATGTAGAAAACTCAAAAGACTCCACCAAAAAATTGCTAGAACTGATACATGAATTCAGTAAAGTTGCAGGATACAAAGTTAATGCACAGAAATCTGTTTTTTTTTTCTGTACACCAATAATGAAGCAGCAGAAAAAGAAATAAAGAAATCGATTCCATTTACAATTGCATCAAAAAACATAAGATACCTAGGAATAAACCTAAACAAAGAGGTAAAAGATCTGTACTCTGAAAACTATAGAACACTTATGAAATAAATTGAAGAAGACACAAAGAAATGGAAAAACATTCCATATTCATGGATTGGAAGAAAAATGTTGTTAAAATATCTATATTACCCAAAACAATCTACCCATTTAATGTAATCCTTATCAAAATACCACCAGCATTTTTCAAAGAACTAGAACAAAGTATCCTAAAATTTATATGGAACCACAAAAGACCCTGACTAGCCAAAGCAATCTTGAAAAAGAAAAGCAAAGCAGGAGGCATCACAATTCCAGACAGTTGTAGTGATCAAGACAGTATGGTACTGGCACAAAAACAGACACATAGATCAATGGAACAGAACAGAAAACCCTGAAATGGACCTACAACTATATGGTCAACTAATCTTTGATAAAGCAGAAAAGAACATCCAGTGGAAAAAAGTTTTTTCAACAAAAAGTACTGGGAAAACTGGACAGCAACATGCAGAAGAATGAAACTGGATCACTTTCTGACATCATACACAAAAACAAATTCAAAATGGATGAAAGACCTAAATGTGATACAGGAATCCATCAAAATCCTAGAGGAGAACACAGGCAGTAACCTCTCTGACATTGGCCATAGCAACTTCTTCCTAGATAGGTCTCCAGAGGCAAGGGAAACAAGTAAAAATGAACTAATGGGACTTCATCTAGATAAAAAAACTTCTGCAGAGTGAAGGAAACAATCAACAAACCTAAAAGGCAACCTTTGGAAGAGGAGAAGATATGTGCAAATGACATATCTGATAAAGGGTTAGTATTCAAAATCTATAATGAACTTATCAAACTCAACACCCTAAAAACAAATAATACAGTTAAGAAATGGGCAGAAGACATGAATAGACATTTTTCCAAAGAAGACATACAGATGGCCAACAGACACATGAAAAGATCCTCAACATCACTCATCATCAGGGAACTACAAATCAAAACTACAGTGAGATATCACTTCACACCTGTCAGAATGGCTAAAATTAACAACACGGGAAATAACACATGTTGGTGAGGATGTGAACAAAAGGGAAGCATCTTACATTGTTGGTGGGAATGCAAACTGGTACAGCCACTCTGGAATACAATATGGAGGTTCCTAAAAAGGTTAACAAAAGAACTATCCTACAATTCAGCAATTGTGATACTAGATATTTACCCAAAGGACACTAAAATACTGACTTGAAGGGACATATGCACCCCAATGTTTATAGCAGCATTATCAACAATAGCCAAATTATGGAAAGAGCCCAAATGTCCATTGGCTGATGAATGTATAAAGAAGATTTGGTGATGAAATATTACTCAGCCATCAAAATCTTGCCATTCCAACAATGTGGATGGAGCTAGAGACTTATGCTAAGCGAAATAAGTGAGTCAGAGAAATACAAATACCATATGATTTCACTCATATGTGAAACTTAAGAAACAAAACAATCATAGGGGAAAAAGAAAGGCAAACCGTAAAACAAACTTGACTATAGAGAACAAACTGAGGGTTGGAGGATGGGGAGATGGAGATAGTGGATGGGTTAAATAGGTATTAAGGAGACCGCTTGTGCTGAACACTGAGTGTTGGATGTAAGTGATGAATCACTAAATCCTACACCTGAAACTAATATTACACTGTATTAATTAACTACAATTTAAATAAAAACTTGGAAAAAAAGAAAAGAAGGCAGCAGATTTTTCATCAGAAATAGCAGAAGCAAAAAGACAGTGAAGGACCATCTTTAAAATACTGAAAAGAAAACCTGTCACTCTAGAATTCTATGTTCAAAGAATGTATCTCTCAAAAACAAAGGCAAATAACTGAAATAATTCATAACTAGTAGACTCACCACAAAAAAATGGTAAAGAAAATTCTTCAGTAGAAGAAAAATGACACCAGATGCAAACATGGATCTACACAAAGGATGAAGACACTGAAAATCTTTACCATTTGGGTAAATACATAAGTTTTTCCTTATACCTTAAATCTCTTCTAAAAAGAAATAGCAATGTAGTACGTGGTTTGTAGTATATTAAAAGTAAAATGTGTGACAACAATATCATAAAGGCCAGGAGTGGGGAAATGGGAATACTACTGTAACATTCATATATTATATGTGAAGTGGCACAATATCACTTGAAGGTAGACCATCATAAATTAAACATGTTTGCTATAAATTCTAAAGCAACCACTGAAATAATAAAACATTATTACAAAGAGTTACAGCTAACAAGTCAATAAAGGGAAAAAAAAGTGAATTACAGAAAGAAACCAATTAATCCAAAAGAAGGCAGAAAAAGAGGAAAAGAAAAACAAAAATAACAGCTGGGACAAACAGAAATAAATAACAAAACAGACTTAAACCTAATAATATAAATAATCCCATCACATATAAATGGTATAAACATCCCAATTAAAAGGCAGAATTTGTTAGATTAGATTTAAAAAGCAAGACTCAACTACTTTCTGCTTATAAGAATCACTTTTAAATAAACATAAATAGGGTACAATTGAAAAAATGCAAAATGATATATTATGCTAACTTTAATTAAAAGAAAGCCAAATGGCTATATTAGTAAGCAAGCAGTATATGGTAAGCATATAGTAAGTAAGCAGTTCAGCGAAAAAGTAAGAACAGATAAGATACAAGATGATATTGGGTTGCTGAAATAAATTTTGATGGTTCATACCTCTTTTAATACAATAGATACACAATCAGAAATTTCTACATTCCTCAATACTCTAGGTACTCAGTATAGGTTTTAAGCTTGAATAAGAGTATTTTCTATTCTTGGTTTTGAATATTTGCTAATTTAGCCCATCTTTTCTGCATGAACAAATATTATCAAGTCCTGTTCATGGACACTTAGATGTGTGGTAAGCTGCAGCCTTCTTCGTCACCTTAATGTGGAAATTTTCAACTCTAAATCTTTACCTTGTATTTGTTTTCTGAAAGAGTACAAGATTCCCAGCTACAAACCTCCATCACCTTGTTTTACTGGCATTCCCTACTGAAAATAGAGCATTAAAAATGAAGAACAGAAAGAAAACAAGACTGAAATCAGTTCATTGGTAACTGCCTTATTTATCAAAGAATGTAACAAGCATGTGCATCAATTTGGGTTGTTTGTTCAAAGGAAAAGTAGTCAATTGTAGCTAAAATAAGCAAAAAGAACATATTTATTGGAAGGATAAAATGTAGTTTACAGAATCAGAAAAAAAAAAACCAAAAACCAGTCCTCAGAAAAGACAACAACCAGGGTAGCATCTGGGAAGAAGGAGCTAGTGACAGACTCTTCAAGGCCACAGGGTTGGTGTAGTAGGCAGAATAATGCCCCTACCAAAGATGCCCATGTCCTATTCCCTGGAACCTGTGAGTATGTCACCTTTGATAGCAAGAGGAATTAAGGTTGCAAATGGAATAATGATTGTTACTCAGCTGATCTTAACTACAGTGATGATTCCAGATTAATCAGGTGAGCCTAAGGTAATCACAAGAGTCCCAAAGTGGAAGAGAGGCAGAAGAGCAGAGTCAAAGATGGAGGAAAAAAAAGATGGAGATGTGATGATGGAAGCACAGACAGAGAGATGCCATATGAGAAAGACTTGTCCTGCCCTTCACTTTCAAGATGGAGGAAGAAGGCCATGAGCCAAGGAATACAGGGAGCTTCTAGAAGCATAGCCCTGCCAATATCTTAATTTTAGCCCAACGGAACCTGTGTCAAACTTCCGACCTCTAGAACTTGGGAGACAATAAATTTGTGTTGTTTTAAGCCACTAAGTTTAGATAATGTGTTGTAGTAGCAATAGAAAACTAATACAGTCAAGATGAATCACCTTCAGTCAAATCCTTTGAGTTAACCAAGTACAAAGTCTAAATTCCAGGGAAAGCAATGCATTGGCCTAGCTTGAGTCACATGACCATTTTTAAAACACCAAGACTATATACAGCTTAATGACTAGTCACTGCCCCTTCTATTCATTTAAATAAGCACTTGCTCCTCTACTTGATTGCATGTTCCTTAAAATCAGAGAAAGGCTTCCTCTACTTTGGATCAACCATGATGCAATTTGAACAGTAGGTACTCAGTGCATGTTTTAGAAGTGGATTTAATTTCCAACTGGAGCCATTAGGGAGAAAAGGAGAAAAAAATATATAAAAAGTGAAAAGATTTTTATAGCATTAAACTCTAGATATGACACTTGCTTTTCACTGAGCCTCCACCCCAGTTATGTATTAAGTGCCCTCACATGTTTTACTCTCCAGCCTATGGCTGTTTATTTCATAAATACATGTGCGTCTTTATTCCATTTGGCAGCCCACTGCCTAACTATTCCTCAAGCATGTCCCATGAGCAGCAGAATTTTTGTGCCCCTGGCAAAATGTCCCTCTGGGTACTTGGACAAACAGATCTCCAGTCAACTTTTAAAGGAACATAAAGAGATAATTTAATTCTGGAGAGCCTGTCTCAAGGCTTACCAAGCAGTTAGGAAAACATTTTAGACCCACAGGAAAATATATGAGACAAGCTTTTATGATGCTCCTTCAAGTCCAGCTGGCTGGGTTGCAGTAATTTGCAAACTACTGTTTTATTCTGGGTTTTCGGACTGGTTAGATTTAACTGGATGGAACAAACTAAATGAGTGGTGATAAATCATTTACTCTGGGTATCCTGCCTTCACTATTGTTTAATAATTTAATTTGTATATTGTTAAATGATTTAAATTCCAGGAAGTATAGAAGGTTCTGTAACTTTTGCTTCCACTGGACTTTTTAACCCCCAAAAATCAAGTAAGTGTTTTGTGAGACAAATGATACTGACTTTGTGAGTTTTCCTGGCACTTCAGCGAGGTATTAAGAGACTAGGCATTTCCACAGTTTGCAGAGATCAAATATTAATAACACTACTCTGATGTTGAAATGGTGAGAAAGTCTGTAAGTCCTCCTATCCCTGTTTCCTTTCTATTTCCTGACAAGCTTACTGGTTGGAAGGCAATCCCAGTAGAGCAGCTATACTGACAAAATGAAAAATAAAAAGTTGCTTTCCTTTATTTACTCATTTTGCCATGGGAGTTTCCTGAAAGCATGTACAATAATAATTTGATATGTAAATTATTCTTTACATCTTATTTCAATTTCTTTGAAAGAAATTCCACAGAGGAGCTTTCCCTGTTACTCTACCTCCTAAAATTACAAAATGGTAAGACATCCATTTCTGGTGGACTCCTTGCTTTCTTTTATTTTTTATAAGAAAAAGGCACTTTTGTTCTGACAGATGTGAGTTTGAAATTTTGGCGCAATCGCAAATCAGATCCAGACCAACCAGTTGTGAAGAAAATAGCCAGATGATATAACGTGTTATTAAGTATTTATGAAGTAATCTGGGATTATATGCAGCTGGTCTCCTGTTCCTTAATAGATGTAAGAGTTCCCAGTATATTTCACTGATTGATTACATGAATTTCCTTATTACAGTAGCATATTGGAAAACACGTCTTTCATCATCTGATGACTTTTCTCTGTAAGCCTATCTTTCTGGAATAAAAGAAGCATCTGTTTTCATACTAACAGCAGAAACAGCATTTGTTTCAGAGAAATTATAGACAGAAATATATTCAAATATAGATTGTATTCTAAAATTACTTAATTAGAGTTGCCTCATTGAGCTCTTTGTTTGAAATGAATCATGTGGTCAATAAATCACTATATGTAAGTAAAACATCCAGTTATTTCTTAATATGTGTTTTCCCTGAATACTGTATAAGCTCAAAAGAATGAATAGAACTAAATAATGCTCTTCAGAAAAATTTGCTTTGAAGTTGAGAATATGTCTAAAACACGTAAGTCCAAAACTGAGCAGTCTTGGAAGGTTCCAGTGACTATAAACAGAATTTCTAAATTGGAAATGTCATTTTAACCTCTTTCTCCACTTCACTGCTGTGACTCCAATAATTGTTCTTGTTGCCTTAATTTCCTTTAATACAGTGTGACCATTTCCTAGGATTACTGGGTACTGTGTGATCTTTTACAATTACGTTCAGTAGCATCATATGAAGATTATCTAATAGGGAAAGAAGCATATTCATAATACAAGTAACTTTGCATAGTTGACCTCTAAAACCACTGGTTGCCTTTATAAGACACCAACACTCTATTCTTGAAGCCACGTCAGGGTTCACTTCAGTGGTCAGTTTCCACTACACCCATTGATGTAATCTACACAGTAGGATCACGGTGGTCAGACTATTACCACAATTACTAATTATTCTGATGTACTACTATGCAAATTTAAATATAGATATGAAATTCAGGACCTTGAATGAAGCTATAAAAACAATCAAGTTAAATCATTTCACTTAGCAAAGCAGCAAGTGAAAATAAATAACTTTCCCCAAACCACATGGCTATTTGGTGGCAGAACTGAGAGTAGAACAGGGGTCTCCTATTTCCACGGTCAGTGGTGGATGGGTCATAGTTGATGGTTTTGACCGACACTTATAGAATAAAAATATACCGGAAACATTTCTGCTACCATGACTATAGATTCAGCACAAGTATACAGCAAAAACAAACACAAATTTTTAAATCACAGAGAAACAAGAGTGGAAAATACTCATCTATTTCTTCTCAGCCTATATTTAATTACATAAATGCAGAAAAGTTTCATTATTAACTCATATACCAACTAAACTGAAAAAATAAAAGATTAAACAGTTGGTATTTAAGTCTGTTGCTCTGTAACTCTGAGTAAGACATTAAAACTTTTGAATTAAATAACAATTTCTTTGAAAAGTCTGAGCCTTATGACTCTACCTAAAGATAAGAGGGCAGAATATCACACATCTACAGAGAAAATAAAAATTAAAAGTTACACAAGAATAAAACATATTTATCTCTTTCCTCACAACCATACCAGTCAATGAAGAATTTCTTCTTTAGGTAGATTTTTAGAGTATTTTAGGAACCTACAGTGTGAGAAAAGAAGGACAAGCCAATTCAAATAATGTATTTAAATAAAATCTATGTAGTCACTAATGCTCAGCAACATCTATGGAAACATTTGTATTTTCAAGTACTCTAAGTTCATGTGAAGTAATACAGTATTATGATGGCCTAATCTCCTTTATATTCTTTAGTCTTCCACCATAAGGAACAATGCCAACTCCCAATTATTAGTTGAAATTAACTTCTCTTTTTCCTTTTGTTAAAAGATGACTTCACCCTTAGTTTATTGCAAATATCAGTATCAGCCAGCAGGTCTTGGTCATCTCTCCAACTATGCAACTCAAAGTACATCTGTTTCCATCTGAAAATATGCCTGCTGCCTCCCAAGGCTAAATCCCACTGTCCTATAACCTAGTTCTCTCTGCTTTCTCCCATCTCTACTTTCTGTTCATTCATTCAATAAATATTTCTCTTCAATCGCCCTATGGGTTCTTTCCCCTATGTCCATAAACATGTTCCAGTTATTCCTAAATTGAACAAAATCTTTACTTGATCTTAATGCCTTTTTAGATTCTTTTCCTGCATTTTTCAGACAAGGTGAGTTTATCTGTTAAAAAGCATATTGTTTGTGTATAACAATGAATCATGGAACACTACATCAAAAACTAATGATGTACTGTATGGTGATTAACATAACATAATAAAAAAATAATAATAAAATGGTATATACAATAAATGTAAAAAAAAGCATATTATAATAGGGGGAAATGCATATTATAATAGAATCCTTAATGTCATGGAAGAAATGTTCAAAATATATTTTAAAGGTAAACACAAAATGTATGGACAGCATGATCCCAACTTTGTGAAAAATATGTACATTTGCATAGAAAAGGGTATAGAAGACTGTACACAGAGAGAGACAGAGAGACAGAGAGAGACAGGTTTCTCTGGGAAATAAAATTATGTATAATTTTTATTTTCTTCAGGCTTTTCTATATTTTCAAAAAATTTTTTAAATTTTTTAACTAATTTATTTTTTGAGCAGTTTTAAGTTCACAGCAAAATTGAACAGAAAGTAGAGAGGGTTCCCATATACCTCTTGTTCCCACACACACAGCCTCCCCTACATTCAACATCCCACACCAGAGTAGTATTACAATCAGTGAACCTACACCAACACATCATTACCACCCAAAGTTTCCAGTTTATATGATGGTTCGTTCTTGGTGTTGTACATTCTATGGGTTGGGACAAATGTATAATGACATATATCCATCATTACAATATCATATAGAGTCTAGTCACACTATTCTAAAAATCCTCTGTGTTCTGCCTGTTCATCACTCTTTACCTCTAAACCCTGGGAAACACCTCATTTCACTGTTTCCATAGTTTTGCCTTTTCCAGAATGTCATATACTTAGAATCATACACTATGTAGCTTTTTCAGATAGGCCTGTTTCACTTAAATATGTATTAAATGTTCTTCTGTATCATTCGATACAGAGATGTTTTGACATCTTGTTTCTTTTTAGCATTGAATAAATGTTCCATTGTCTAGGTGTACCACAGTTTATTTACCCATTCACCTACTGAAGGACATCTTGGTTGCTTCCAAGTCATTGGCAATTATGAATAAAGTTGCTGTGAAGAAAGTTGCTGTGCAGATTTTTATGTAGTCATAATATTTTGATTCCTATGGGTGGATACAAAGGAGTGTAGTTGATTAATTGTTTGGTAAGAGTATGTTCAGTTTTATAAGAAACTGCCAAACTGTTTTCTAAAGTGGCTGTATTGCATCCCCAACAACAACAAATTAGAGTTCCTATTGCTTCATATCTCACTAGCATTTGGTGCTGTCAGTGTTCCAGATTTTGACCATTTTAGTAGACATCTAGTAGTATTTCATTGTTGTTTTAATTTTCAGTTCCCTGATCACATACAGCAAAGAGCTTCTTTTCAAATGATTCCTTGCCATCTCTATGTCTTCTTTGGTAAGGGGTTTGTTCAGGTTTTTAGCCCATTTTGCAATGAATTTGTTTTCTTAGTGTTAAGTTTCAAAAGTTCTGTGTATATTTGGGATAACGGTCCTTCATCAATATGTCTTTTGCAAATATTTTCTCCTGGTCTGTGACTTGTCTTCTCATTCTCTTGACATTGTCTCTCAAGAGCATTAGTTTTGAATTTCAATACAGTCTAACTCATCTATTTCTTTCATGGATCATGCCTTTGGTGCTGCATCTAAAATGTTATCATCCTGCCCAAGGTCATCTAGGTTTTTTCTTATGTTATCTTCCAGAAATTTCAGTTTTACTTTTACACTTAAGTCTAAGACCCACTTAGAGTTAATTTTTGTGATGGATGTAGGGTTTATGTCTAGATTCCTTCCTTCCTTTTTTTTTCTCCATTGTATTGCTCCTTTGTCAAAGTTTAGTTGATTATATTTATGTGGGTCTATTTACAGGCTGCCTATTTTGTTCCATTGATCTCTTTCTCTATTTCAATACCAATACCTCACTGCCTTGATTACTCTAGCTTTATAGTAAGTCTTCAAGTTAAGTAGTAGTCCTCCAACTTTGTTCTTCTCCTTCAATGCTGAATTGGTTATTCTGGGTCGTCTTCCTCTCCACATAAACTTTAGAATCAGTGTTGGATATCCACAAAATAACTTTCTGGGATTTACACTGGAATTTTGTTGAATCTACAGGTCAGGTTGGGAAGAATTGACATTTTGACAATATTGAGTATTCCTATCCATGAACATGGAACATCTCTCCATTTATTTAGTCATTCCTTGATTTAGTTTATCAGAATTTGGTAGTATTCTTCCTGTAGACCTTATGTATTTGCCTATATTTATACCTAAGAATTTCATTTTAGGGGTGCTAATGTAAAAAGTATAGTATACACTTAATTTTAAGTTCCACTGGTTCATTACTGCTATATAGAAAAGAGATTGACTTTTGCATATTAAACTTGTATCCTACCATCTTCCTATAATCACTTATTAGTTCCAACAGGACTTGGACTTTCTGCATAGATGATCATGTCACCTATGAACATGACAGTTTTATTTTTTCCTTCTGAATCTGTATATCTTTTATTTCCTTTGCTAGTCTTATTGCATTAGGTAGAACTTCCAGTATGTTGTTGAAAGGAGTGATGAGAGGGGACATTCTTGTCTTGTCCCCATTCTTAGTTGGAAAGCCTCATGTTTGTCATTATTGTGATATCAGATGTAGGTTTTTCATGGATATTCTTTGTCAAGTTGAGGAAGTTCACCTCTATTCCTAGTTTACTGAGAGTTTTTAATCATGCTTGGGTGTTTGATTTTCAATGTTTTTTCTGCATTTTCTGCAGATATGAACCTGCAATTTTTCTTTTTTAGCCTGTTAATGTGACAGAATACCTTAAATGATTTTGGAATATTGAACCAATCTTGTATATTTGGGATAATTGCTACTTAGTCATGATATATAATTTTTTTACACATTGTTGGATTCAATCTGCCTATATTGTGTTGAAGATATTTTTATCTATGTTCATGAAATATTACGGGTCTGTAATTTTCTTGTAATGTCTTTGTCATTTTAGTATTAAGGTAATACTGAACACATAGAATTAGTTAGGAAGTTTCCCTTTGCCTCTATCCTCTGAAAGAGATTTTACAGAGTTGTTACAATTTCTTCCTTAAATGTTTGGTAGAATTCAATGTACCCATCTAGGCCTGGTCTTTTCTATTTTGAGTTATTAAATATTCATTCAATTTCTTTCAGATTGCCTATTTCTTGCATAAGTTTTGGCAGATTGTGTCTTTCTAGGAATTGGCCTATTTCATCTAGGTTATCAAAGTTGTGGGTTTACAGTTGTCCATAGCATTCTTTTATTATTTTTAATGTACATGAGATCTGTAGTAATGTCCCTTCTTTCATTTCCCATGTTAGTAAATTGCATCTCCTCTCTATTTTCTTAGTTAGCCTAACTAGAGGCTTATTGATTTTATTAGTCTTTATAAATAATTGGGTTTTGGTTTTGTTAATTTTTCTCTATTGATTTCCTATTTTCAATTTTATGGATTTCTGCTACAATTGTTATTATTTATTTTCTTTTTTTTTTTTTTAACTTAACTTGCTCTTTGTTTTCTAGTCCTAAGGTAGAAACTTGGATTACTGTATTAGATCTTTCTTCTTTTCTATTTTATGCATTTAATGCTATTCATCTCCTTATAAGCACTGCTTTGAGTACATCACACAACTCTAATAAGTTGAATTTTTATTTTCAATTTTTTCAAAAGACTTTTTAATTTGCTTTGAGATCTTTTCTTTGACTCATATGTTATTTAGAATTGTGTTGCTTATTCTTCATGTATGTTAGATTTCTCCAGTTATCTTTTTATTATTGAGTTCTAGTTTAATTCCATATTGGTCCAAGGGCAGACATTGTATAGTTTCTCTTCTTTTAAATTTGGTAAGGCATATCTTATGGCCCAGAACATGATCTATCTTGGTTAAAGTTCCATGTGAGTTTAAGAAGAACGTGTAATCTGCTGTTGTTGGATGAAGTAATCCATAGATGTCTATTGTATATAGTCGATTGATGGTGCTGTTGAGTTTAACCATTTTCTTACTGATTTCCTGCCTATTGAGTCTGTCCATTAATGATAGAAGAGTATTAAAGTCTCCAACTTCATAATCAACTTTAATAGTTGCTTTGCTTATTTCTCCTTATAATTCTATGAGCTTTTGTTTCACATATTTTGATACTCTGTTATTAGGGGCATACACATTAGGGATTGTTATGCCTTTTAAAGCACTGACCTCTTTGTCAATATGTAATGCCTCTGTTTATCCCTGATAACTTTTCTTGCTCTGATGTCTGCTCTAAGATTAATATAGCTACTCCTGCTTTCTTTTGATTATTGTTAGCATGGTATATCTTTGTCTTTTCTTTTACTTTTAATTTATGTGTCTTTATACTGAAATATATTTAAAGGGTTTCTTGTAGATAATAAATAGTTGAGTCTTGTTTTTGATCCACTCTGACAATCTCCATCCTTCAATTGGAGTTTAAACCATTAACATTTAAAGTAATAATTGATGTAGTTGGATTAATATCTACCATACTTGTTACTATTTTCTATTTGTTGTCCTTGTTCTTTGTTCCTATTTTTGTCCTCCACACTTTTTTTTGCCTTTTGTAGGTCTTGTTTTTCTAAATTTTCTAATTTTTCTCCTATGAATATAAAATACATTTTTTAATTTAAAAAATTCAAAAAGAATGTTATTGATTTAATAAACTGAATAAAAATTTGTCTTCTGAGTTGTTTCTATTAGTTTCTCATCTTCAGGCACAACATTTGGTGATAGGAATCTTGAGAGCATTTTCTCCTATCCTCAGATACTCTGAAATCCAAGGTCAATTCCTACTCTTCATTGTTTACCTCTCCCTCTTCCTTTCACCAAATGGGGACATCTCCAAAAATGCAGTGTTCAATTCTTCTGCCCATATCATTATTCACTAAAATTCTCTCTTTATAATACCAGCTGTCACCTCTGCACAGATGAATTCCAGCCCTGCCTATTCTCCTCTTAAATACCACACCATTACCTCAAATTCAACAACTCAAAAACCATGTTGATCACTTCCTCCCTCAAGCCAGTTCTCTTCTTAACTTCGCTTGTGTCAATTCAGCTCCCAAAGTATGTCATTAAAGCTTCTCCCTTTCCCCTATATGTTTAGTCAATTACTTATTTTCCATTTCTTTTTTGAATAATCTTTTAGGACAGCCCCTTTCTTCTTTTTTTTTAATTTTATTATTTTTTTATTATGTTATGTTAATCACCATACATTACATCACTAGTTTTTGATGTAGTGTTCCATGATTTATTATTTGCGTATAACACCAAAGTGCTCCATGCAGAACGTGCCCTCCTCAATACCCATCACCAGACTAACCCATCCTCCCACCCCCTTCCCTCTAGAAACCTCAGTTTGTTTTTCAGAGTCCATCATCTCTCATAGTTCATCTCCCCCTCTGATTCCCTCCCCTTCATTCTTCCCCTCCTGCTATCTTCTTCTTTTTTTTTTTTTAACATATAATGTATTATTTGTTTCAGAGGTACATATCTGTGATTCAACAGTCTTGCACAATTCACAG
>NC_138381.1:47243743-47253130 GCF_054177405.1 Leptonychotes weddellii | reverse complement strand
CCCCCCCCCCCCAGCGCCGCAGTCCCCAGCAGCACCGGGCTCTGGTCCCTCCAGTGGGCGCTCCCGCGTGACGCCCTCTCCCCACCGGAGACAAAGCAGCGTGGTTGCCTTTTAAGAGATATTAAATGCTTTTATTTTCAATATTAAAAAAAAAAAAAGTCCATTGTCTCTCATGGTTCATCTCCCTCACCGATTTCCCCCCCTTCATTTTTCCTCTCCTGCTATCTTCTTCTTTTTTTTTTTTAAACATATAATGTATTATTTGTTTCAGAGGTACAGATCTGAGATTCAACAGTCTTGCACAATTCACAGTGCTTACCAGAGCACATACCCTCCCCAATGTCTATCACCCTGCCACCCCATCCCTCCCACCACCCCCACTCCAGCAACCCTCAGTTTGTTTCCTGAGATTAAGAATTCCTCATATCAGTGAGGTCATATGATACATGGCTTTCTCTGATTGACTTATTTCGCTCAGCATAACACTCTCCAGTTCCATCCATGTCATTGCAAATGGCAAGATTTCATTCCTTTTGATGGCTGCATAATATTCCATTGTATATATATATATATATACCACATCTTCTTTATCCATTCATCTGTTGACGGAGAAAATCCTTACTCTTCTGATGGCACCACCATCCCTCCACTAGGAAGAGGAACAGTAAACAGAGGTGAATTTGACCACTAACACTGGGGTTCAGAAGTGGCATCAAGGGGTAACTGCCCCATGAGGAACCTGAGAGTGATCTTAATGATTCAGAAAACCATGGAGTTTGATTTTATAAGTTGAAAAATTGATTTTTTCCACCTTAGATTCAGGTCAGGAAAATGATAATGGTCAATTAGGAAACTAACATCAATCACATTTCCAGAGATGTGGAGAAATGACATGAAATTTTACATGCCATTTAGAAATTCTCAGATTTGGGTATCCTAAGACTTCCCCTTGGTACACCACCAATTTTTCAGAATACAGTTTTCTTTCATTGACTTTGTCAACATATTGGCTTGATTTTTATCTGGTAAAAGCTTATAACTGCAGAACAGTGTCTCTTTTCCTTTTATAATATGTTGTCTTCCATTTTTTTCGGTTATATTATTATCCCTGAATGGTGTACTGTAAGATTGATTCAGAATGCCACAGCCAATGGCATAGAGAAGGAGGCTGGGGTAAATCCATGATAGCTTTTAAAGTGCTGAGATGTGACTCATGTTACTTTCTCTGATTTCACAAGGCTTGGTCAACGTGGGAAGAAGTATAGTCCTCTTGTACAGAAGGGCTGAGAGGGCAGCAGTTACTCACACAATAAAACAAACTACCACAGGCTTTCTCTAATCTTTTAATATCCCACCTCAGTCTCATATACCAAGGATTCTAGTCCTATGTAGCTACTTGCACTTTGTGACTACACTGTGTTCTCACTCATGACATTCCATTTGCCTCTCCACTGCCTAGGATCACTCTTCCCTTATTCACCTGTTATCTTTTATTTTAAGTGTGATCTCTCCTGGGAAGTCTCTCCTAATCCTCTCAAGGAGTGTGAAGTACTCTTTCCTCTCTCCCATGGCTCCTGGGACACAATTCTGTCCTACTGCTTTTTAACCATAATGGATCTCTTTTCCTCAGACTGTGAGATTCTTGAGGACAGGTATATGTCTTGTTCACCTCTGATCGCTAGTACTTAGGTCAGAACCTGCCATGCATTTGGCACTCAACATTTTATTGAATATTAGACAAACAAATAAATACATGCAATAACACAAAAACAGACATAGAAAGAATTTTTCCACCCCAGTTCTTATTTACACTAGTGCTCTCAAACTATCTGTGATGCAGGACTATGTTTAAAATGTCTAATTTGATGCAAATCAATACTTTTGTAAACACAATAAAAGTGAAATACTGGAAGAATGACCAAGTACATGTTAGATTGCTATCAAAGTTTCCAAATGCTTACTCTTGGTTTCTGTATTTCTCTCCTTGCAGACTAGTAACAAACACTTTGTGGTCTGTAGACTCTGCTTTGGATAGCACTGCAGCACTGTTAGATTATTTTATTGATTCAAAGGTATTTACTGGTTTCCTTGTGTGCCAGGCAATGTTTGGGGTGGAAGACATTCAGCAATGAACAAGACAGACAAATGTCCTGCTCTAAAGAGCGTACCTGCTAGTAGGAGAAGTGGACAGTAAGCTAGCAGACAATTCAATAAATGGTTGAATGATTAGCGCTATGAGGGAAGCAAAAGAAGGTAATGAAATAGAGAGTGATTGGGTAGAAGGGGACATTTAAGAGTGGTCAGAGAAGTTTCTCTAAGAAGGTGGCATTTAAGCAGACACCTGAGCTTTCTAGGCAGAGAGAGCAGACAATGTTAAGGTCCTAAAGGAGGAACAAAGTCTAAAGCAGCCAAGGAACTGAGAGAAGACTGGTGTGACTGGTGTTTAATAAACGTGGAGGATCCTGTCAGAGAATGAGTCTGAGAGTCAGGCCAAGGCCAGATCACACAGGACTTTGCAGACCCTAGTCAGATGTTCTGATTTGATTAAAAGTGATACGGAAGCCACTGAAGGATTTTGAGCAGGATACATCATGGTCTGGTTTGCGTCTCAAGCAAATTATTCTTCTCAAGGTCAGTAACCATCAGAGAAATGCAAATCAAAACCACAAGGAGATTTCACGTCATACCTGTTAGAATGGCTATCAGCAAAGAGACAAAACAAGTGTTGGCAATGATGTGGAAAAAAGGGAATCTTTGTGCACTGTTGCTTGGAATATAAATTAGTTCAGCTACTATGGAAAACAGTATGGAGTTTCTTCAAAAAATTATGGGGTGCCTTGGTGGCTCAGTTGGTTAAGTGTCCAACTCTTGATTTCGGCACAGGTCATGATCTCAGGTTCATGAGATTGAGCCCTGTGTTGGGCTCCATGCTCAGTGGGGAGTCTGCTTGAGATTGTCTCTCCCTCTCCCTCTGCCCCTGCCCCCTGCTTGCTGTCTCTCTCTTTCTCTCCTAAATCAATCAATCAATCAATAAATAAATAAAATATAACTACCTCATAATCTAGCAATCCCACGTCTGAGTATATGTCCAAAAGAAATGAAATCAGGATCTTGAAAGATATCTGCATCCCCATATTCATTGTAGCATTATTGACAATAGCTAAGATATGCAAACAACATAAGTGTCAGTCAATGGATGAATGGATAAAGATGTGGTACATATATACAATGGGATATTATTTCAGCTAGGAGAAAGAAGGAAATCTTGCCATATGTGACAACGTGGATGAACCTTGAGGACATTATGCTAAGTGAAATAAGCAGGACAGATATCATATGGTATCACTTATATGTGGAATCTAAAAAAAAAGTCAAACTCATTGAAATAGAGAGTAGAAAAGTGGTTGCCAGGGGCTGGGGTTGGGGGAAGTAGGGAGAGGTTGGTAAAAAGGTACAAACCTTTAGCTATAACATGAATAAGGCCTGGGTATTTAATGTATAACTATAGTTGTTAACACTGTATTGTATGATTGAAATTTGCTAACAGAGAACTTAAATATTCTCTCTCACACACAAATAAATAAATTAATTAAATAATTGAGTTGATGGATGTGTTAATTAACTAGATGGGGGAAATCCTTTCACAATGTTTACATATATAAAGACATCACTATGTACACTTTAAATATCTTACAAATTTGTCAACTATACCTCTAGAAAGTGGAAAAAATAAAGCAAATTACTCTGTATCTACGTGGCAAATGGATTGTATGGAGAAAAGCAGACCAGTTATGAGGTTATTACAGAAGTTTGTATAAGTGATGGAGAAGGCTGCTCTTGGGTACTAAGTGTGAAGGTGAATAGAAGTTGACAGATTCTGGATGTATTTTGGAAAGAGAGAGGATGAGACCCACTGAAGGATTAGATATTGGGTGTGAAGGAAAAGTAGAAATCAAAGATGACTGCTAGAGTTTCAGCTTGAGTAACTTAGTGAATGAATAGTGGTTATTAACTGCTGTAGGGAAGGTGGGAAAGATACAGTTTAGTTGTTAGCAGGCATTAGACCATTAGGCCTTTTACAGAAATTCATGTAATGTTTCTCCATTAAATATGTTTGCAGTAGGTTTGAGAACATGGCCTTCATCAAATTACAGAAATTTCTTTCATTTTATTTTTCTGAGTGATATTTTAAAAATTGTAAATAGATGTTGAAGTTTATTAAATGTTTCTTCTGAACTTCGTAAAGAAGTGATTTTCTTTTTCTTAGTTGAGAAATTTTCTGTTACCTTGAATAATTTTATAATGTTGAATCAATACTGCACTTCATGATAAACCCTCTCAGTCATGATATATAACAACATGCTGTACAAATAATTGGAGGATACACATTTGAACACATATAGAACTCATTTATGAAAATTGACCTCATTTTAGATTATAATTTTACAGAATGGCTGTTATACATTTTGTGATGGCAATGCAATTGAATTTGGAAAAAAAACCAAAATGTTAATAGGAAACTCCACTTTGGTTTGAAGATTAAGAGATGCTTACAAATAATTAAAATGAAAATTGGAAAACAAAAGTGAAAGTACTACACATCAACATTTGTGCAATGTGGTTAAATGAACAGTTTGCAGAAAATTTATAGCCTTAAATGTTTTTATTACAATTACTGGCTTGTGGATTTTAGACCCACTAGATATCAAAGTTTTAGGCCTAAAGCATTTGTAGGTGGGCCTGCCACTTGCCATAGATTCTAAGGGAAGTCTTAATTTTATTTATTTATTTGTTTGTTTATTTAAGCCTCTATGGAGAGTTAGGCCTATATAGCAAATTTTCCTTGCAGTCTTCCTCTGGACTTTTTCTTATTATTTCTCCATCTTACCTTTCTTTGAGAGAATAGTCTGTCAAAATTCCAACTTTATCTGATGTGATCTCTTACCAGGCTGGGGACCTGCCTAGGGCCTCACACACTGAAACTAGATAATTGGAGGGGCATATATATGTATACACTCTTAAGGTAGCTGATGGTTATAATGTTTATTTCCCTGGACTGATGTTCTGGCTTTGTACCTGGCCTCATATTTTTTTCTTTCATTCCTTGCAATCTCATCCATTTATTTAAAAAGTTATTTTATTTTCAATATATTTTTTTGAACACATAAAAGTGTTATGTAGTGGGAAGGTTTCAATAATTCTCTTCTGCCCTACTACCAGAAACTTCAATTTATCCCAGTATATTTACTATATGTTGTCTTTCAGTTCTAAGTATTTTATTATTTTCATTATGATTTCTTTAGTGTATTTCACAGTGTGACTGCTTTTCAGGATGTGAACATTTTCCCCCCTTTTTTACTGCATTCCATTTTTATTGCATTGTGACAGTATAATTTGGTTTGTATCAAATAGTCCCTTTGGTATTCATGGAAATTTGGTTTAAGGCTATCAGTTTTTATAAAAATGTAATTATTTACTTAAAATACATGTTTTCTTAATTGTTAGCTATAGAATTATGTACATGTAAAGCTTTTTAATCATGTGCTTAAATTTTTATACTTGTACTAATTTTTGTCTGCTTGACCTATCAGCTGCATGGAGACACATATTAATATTTCCCTATGTGATTGTGGATGTGTTAATATAGTCTCTTTTTTTCTGCCATGTTTTCATTCATTTATTTGAGGCTTTCTTTTTAGGTCTCCTACTGGACATTTTTGATAATTTTACTTCAAGGCAGCTGCATCATTGACTCATTTGCTGTTCCATGTTCCATTTCCTCTTCATTTCTGTCATTTTTTTTTTTAATCTCTTAGGACCTTAGTTCATATATTCTACATAATTTTGTACATTCTATCCAGTATTTCTAGAGGCTTGAAATGGAGGGTTTTCAGATTTTATTTTTCCAGGACCTAAAGTTTACAGATTCCATTTACCCTATGGAACTGGATGAGATCACTCAGGGAGAGTGTGAAATTAAGGACAGTGGAGGGCTGATTCACAGGGAACGTCAGTATTTAGAGGATGGAGATACACCTGAGTATGGCCTCCTCCTATTCTAGAATCTCTGCCTGCTCTCTTCTCCTTAGAGGGTTCATGAATTCTCAGGCATGTAAAAAACAAATTAAAAAGAAGTAATAAAAGAGAGGTCAGTCTTCCACAAATACTCGTTAGTATCTTAACCAAATATAAGACGTAATAAAAAGAACATTGAAAAATATTATGTATTTTGTGCACCAAGGCAGCTTGTTTTTTTTTGTTTATAGAGCTGTGTCAAAATCATTCTTTCTTTTATTGAGTGTTAAGTTTAAGGAAAACTTCTACTGCTGGCATTTTATAAAAGTAATGTGATGCCTACTTTTATTTGTTTTGTATTGAACCCTCTGGCAGAAGACAGCATAGTCATTGTTTCATGTCAATCTTCAGATAGGGAGAGGAGAAAGCAGAAGGATTCTGAACTAGTATTCTCTGAAAGAAAAGTAATAGAGAAAATGGCAAAGACATATAAAAGAAGAGCAGATTTGCAATTTGGGGATTTACATTTTACAAACTTTAGGGATGAAAAAACTTGAAGAGATTAGGGTATATCTGAAAAGTTCTGAAAGATTTTAGAGATCTACCAAACTGCCTGGGCCAAAACAAATTGACCAGAAATTTTATGATATTTTCTTTTACAGTATCTCAAATGCTTCTGGAATTCCCCAGATGTGTAATCACATTGTGAGGAGACAGGATTAAAGACAAAAATTTTATAAGGCCATAGAGTCAAGGAATAATGAATAAGTGAACTTTGGAAAGGGATGAGGGGGCCACAGTGCTGTGATTGATAGTTTTTCTAATGGGAAAATACCTCCAAGTTGCTTCAAAAAATTAAAGGAACTTTTTTGCATTTTGCAATGGCTGAGTTTTCAGGCAAACAAATCAGTTCTTCAACGTTCTTAATATATTAAACCCAACTTGCATATGGTTAGTATCAAAACAATTTACTGAATGATAATTAAAATGTTCAATTTGGAATGTGTGCAAAAAGCCATCAGGTCTAGAAAGCAAATGAAAAATTGAAAAAATGGTAATTCTACCCAGGTATTACAATCTATTACAGACCATCTCTAAAGAAAAACAATATTCTGAACTTTTTATTTTTCTTAGCTTGACATCTGAGCTGCTAGTATTTTACTATTAAAACATTTGCATGGTCAACTCATATTTGACAAGGGAGCCAACAATAATAATCCATGGGAGAAAAGACAGTTTCTTCAGTAAATGGTGCTGGGATAATTGGATATTCACACATAAAAGAACGGAACAGGATCTGTATCTTATACCACTTCCAAAAATTGACTCAAAATGGGTTAGACTTAAATGTAAGACCTAAAACCATGAAACTCCTGTAAGAAGTCAAAGCTTTTTGACTTAAGTTTTGGTAATGATTTTTTGGATATGAAATCTATAGCACAAACAACAACAACAAAAAATAAAGAAGTGGCAGTACATCAAACTAAAAAGTTTCTGCATAGCAAAAGAAGTCATTAACAAAACAAAAAGACAACCTACAGTATGGGAAAAAATATTTGCAAATCACATATATCTGATAAGGGTTTAATATCCAAAACATATAAAGAACTCATACAACTAAATAGCAAAAAAACAAAAACAAAACAAAACAAAAAAATCAAAAAGAAACCCCCAAAACCCAGTTAAAAAATGGGCAAAGGACCTGAATAGACATTTGGCAAAGAAGATATACTGCAGGCCAACAGGTACATGAAAGGATGTATAGTACTTGAAAGATGACAATATCACCAGTCATTAGGGAAATGCAAATTAAAACCACAATGAGGTATATCACCTCATGCCTAGTAGAATGGCTGTCATTAAAAAGACTAGAGATAACAAATGCTGGTGTGGATGTGGAGAAGAGGGAACTTTTTTTTTTAAATTTTAATTCTAGTGTAGTTAACATATAATGTTATATTAGTTTCAGGTGTACAACATAGTGATTCAGCGATTCCGTACATCACCCAGTGCTCATCACAAAATGCACTCCTTAATCCCCATCACCTATTTAACCCATCTCCTCACCACCTCTCCTCTGGTGACCATCAGTTTGTTCTCTAAAGTTAAGAGTTTGTTTCTTGGTTTCTCTCTCTCTCTCTCTTTTTCCTTTGCTCATTTGTTTTGTCTATTAAATTCCATATGAATGAAATCATATGGTATTTGTCTTTCTCTGACTGACTAGTGTCACTTAGCTTAATACCCTCTAGCTCCATCCATGTCACTGCAAATGGCAAGATTTCATTCTTTCTTAAGGCTGAATAATATCCCATTGTGTGTGTGTGTATATATATATATATATGGCTATGTGGTATATAAAGATGTGGTGTATATATATATATATATATATATATATATATATATATATATAGCCATTTGTCAACTGATAGACACTTGGGCTGTTTCCATATCTTGGCTATTGTAAATAATGCTGCTATAAATATAGGGATGCATGTATCCCTTTGAATTAGTATTTTTGTATTTTTTGGGTAAATACCCAGTAGTGCAATTGCTGGATCATAGCATAGTTCTATTTTTAACTTGCTGAGGAACCTGCATACTGTTTTCCACACTGACTTTCCTAGTCTGCATTCCCACCAACAATGCAAGAGAATTCCTTTTTCTCTAGACCCTCTGCAACATCTGTTGTTTCTTGTGTTTTTGATTTTAACCATTCTCACAGGTGTGAGGTGATATTTCATTATAGTTTTGATTTGAATTTCCCTGATGATGAATGATGTTGAGCATCTTTTCATGTGTCTGTTGCCCATCTGGATGTATTCTTTGGAGAAATGTCTGTCTTCTGCCCACTTTTAATTGGATTATTTGGTTTTTGGGTGTTGACTTTTATAAGTTCTTTATATATTTTGGGTACTAACCCTTTAATCTGATATGTCATTTACAAATATCTTCTCCCATTCTGTCGGTTACCTTTTAGTTTTGTTACTTGTTTCCTTTGCTGTGCAGAAACTTTTTATTTTGATGTAGTCCCAATGTTTATTTTTGCTTTTATTTCCCCTGCCTCAGGGAATCTATCTAGATCTGTCTAAAAAGAAGTTTCTACAGCTGATGACAGAGAAGTTACTGCCTGTGTTCTCTAGGATTTTGATGGTTTCAGGTCTCAGATTTAGGTCTTCAATTCATTTTGAATTTATTTTTATGTATAGTTTAAGAAAGTGGTCCAGTTTCGTGAATTGTGCAAGACTGTTGAATCTCAGATCTGTACCTCTGAAACAAATAATGCAATATATGTTAAGAAAAAAAAAGAAGAAGAAGAAGAAGAAGGTAGCAGGAGGGGAAGAATGAAGCGGGGGAAATCGGAGGGGTAGACGA
>NC_138381.1:47229933-47243643 GCF_054177405.1 Leptonychotes weddellii | reverse complement strand
TTAAAACTAATGATGATATGTAGGGGATTAACATAAGAATAAAAAAAATTATACTATTAAAAAAATAATAAAAAAAATAAAAAATAAAAAATACCCTGTTAATCAAAAAAAAAAAAAAAAAGAAAAGAAAGTGGTCCAGTTTCATTCTTTTGCATGTTGCTGTCCAGTTTTCCCAGCACCATTTGTTGAAGAGACTTTTCCTCATTAGATATTCTTTCCTGGTTTGCCGAAGATTAATTGACCACATAATTGTGGGTTTATTTTTGGGTTTTCTATTCTGTTCTGTTGATCTGTGTGTCTATTTTGTGCCAGTACCATAGTGTTTTGATCACTGCAGCCTTGTAATGTAACTTGAAGTCCAGCATTGCGATGCCTTCAGCTGTGCTTTTCTTTTTCAAGATGGCTTTGGCTACTTGGGTTTTTTTCTGGTTCCATACAAATTCTAAGATTGTTTGTGTTTCTAGTTCTGTGAAAAATGCTGTTGGGATTGCATTGAATGTGTACATTTTAACAATATTTGTTCATCCAAGACCGTAGAATGTCTGTCCATTTCTTTGTGTCATCTTCATTTTCTTTCATAAGGGTTTTATAGTTTCAGAGTACAGGTCTTTCACCTCTTTGGTTAGGTTTATTCCTAGATATCTGATTGTTTCTGGTGCAATGATAAATGGACTGGTTCCTTAATTTCTTTCTGCTGGTTCATTATTCATTATTGTTGTATAGAAATGCAACAGATTTCTGTACATTGATTTTGTATCCTGCAACTTTACAGAATTTGTTTATTAGTTCTAGCAGTTTTTTTGGTGGAGTCTTTTGGGTTTTCTGTATAGAGTATCAGGTCATCTGCAAATAGTGAAAGTTTGATTTCTTCCTTGCCGATTGGGATGCCTTTTATTTCTTTTTGTTGCCTGATTGCTGTGGCTAGGACTTTCAGTGCTATATTGAATAAAAGTGGTGAGAGAGGACATCTTTGTCTTGTTCCTGACCTTAGGGGGAAAGCTCTCAGTTTTTTTTCCCCATTAAGGGTGATGTTTGCTGTTGGTTTTTCATATATGGCCTTTATTATGTTGATGGGTCTTCCCTCTAAACCCATTTGTTGAGGGCTTTTATCATGAATGGATGTTGTACTTTGTCAACAACATTATTCTCTCTCTTATTGATGTAATGTGTCACATTTATTGATTTGTGAATATTGAACCACCCTGTAACCCAGGAATAAATCCCACTTGGTCATGGTGAATGATTTTTTTAATATATCATTAGATTTGATTTGCTAGTATTTTGTTAAGGATTTTTACATCTATGTTCATCAGAGATATTGGCCTATAGTTCTCTTTTTTATTTTGTCTTTATCTGGTTTTGGTATCAGGGTAATGCTGGCTTTGCAGATATGAATTTGGAAGTTTTCCTTCTTTTCCTTTTCTTTCTTTCTTTTTTTTTTTTGAATAGTTTGAGAAGAATAGGTATTACCTCTTTAAATATTTGGTAGAATTCTCCTGTGAAGCTCTCTGGCCCTCAACTTAGTTTGTTGGGAGTTTTTTTGATCACTGACGCTGGTGATTGGTCTGTTCAAATTTTCTATTTCTGTCTGATTCAGTTTTGGTAAGTTATATGTTTCTATGAATCTATCCATTTCTTCTAGGTTGTCCAATTTGTTGGCATATAGTTTTTCATAATAGTCTCATATTTGTTTGTATTTCTGTGGTATTGGTTGTTATTTCTCCTCTCATTTGTGATTTTATTTGAGTTCTTTCTCTTTTTTTCTTGATAAGTCTGGCTAAAGGTTTATCAATTTTATTGGTTTTTTTTCTAAGAACCAGCTCCTGATCTGTTCAATTTTTTAAATTTTATATATCATTTATTTCTGATGTCATTTTTATTATTTCATTTTTTTCTGCTGTTTTTAAGTTTTGTTTGGTTTTCTTTTTCTAGCTTCTTTAGGAGTAAGGATAGGTTGTTTATTTGAGATTTTTCTTGCTCTTGAGGTAGGGCTGTATGCTATAAACTTCCCTCTTAGAACTGCTTTTGCTGCATCCCAGAGGTTTTGAACTGTTTGCTTTTATTTTCATTTGTGTCCAAGTACTTTTTTATTTCTCTTTTATTTCCTGGTTGACCCATTCATTGTTTGGTAGCATGTTATTTAACCTCCATGTATTTGTGGTCTTTCAAGATTTTTTCTTGCAGTTAACTTCTAGTTTCATAGTGTTGTGGTCAGGAAAGATGCATGGTATGACTTTGGTCTTTTTGAATTTGTTGAGGCTTGTTTTGTAGCCTAATATGTGTTCTATTCCAGAGAATATTCCATGTGCACTCGAAAAGAATGTGTATTCTGCTGTTTTAGGATGGAATGTCCTGAATATGTCTGATGTATCTATTAAATCCATCTGTTCCAGTATGTCATTCAAAGCCATTGTTTTCTTGTTGATGTTCTGTTTAGATGATCTGTCCATTGATGTAAGTGGGGTGTTAAAGTCCTCTACTATAAGTGTATTATTATGAATTAGCTCCTTTATGTTTATTATTAACTATTTTATGCATTTGGGTGCTCCTATGTAGTTTCATAAATATTACAATTGTTATATCTTCTTGTTGGATTGTCCTTTATTATTATATAATGTCCTTCTTTCTCTCTTGTTATAGTCTTTGTTTTAACGTGTATTTTGTCTGATATAAGTATTGCTACTCTGGCTGTCTTTTGACATCCATTTGCATGATAAATGTTTCTCCATCCTTCACTTTCAGTCTGCAGGTATCTTTAATTCTAAATGAGTCTCTTGTAAGCAGCATAGAGGTACATCTTGTTTTTTTATCCGTTCTGTCACCCTGTGTCTTTTGATTAGAGCATTTATTCCTTTTTCATTCAAAGTAGTTATTGATAGATATGTATTTGCCATTTTATTACCTCTTTTGTGGTTGTTTCTGAAGATTTTTTTCTGGTTCTTACTTGTCTATTTCTCTTTCATGTTTGCTGGTTTACTTTAGTGATATATTTGAATTTCTTTCTCTTTATTCTTTGCATATTTATTAGTAGTTTTTGATTTGTGGTTACCATTAGGTTTGTATATAACACCTTCTGCATAAAGCAATCTATAAAAAGTTGATGATTGTTTAAGTCTGAACCCATTCTTTATTCCTCTCCTCCCCACATTTTAGGTATATGTTGTCATATTTTACATCCTTTTATTTTGTGAGATTCTTGACTGATTTTTTTACAGAAATATTCACTTTTATTGCATTTGTGTTTCTCACCTTCATACCATCATTTTTGGTCTTTCCACTCAAAGAGTCCCTTTAATATTTCTTGCAGGGCTGCCTTAGTGATTATGAACTCCTTTAGTTTTTGTTTGTCTGGAAAACTATCTCTCCTTCTATTTTGAATGATAGCCTTGCTGGGTAGAGTATTCTTGGCTGCAGATTTTTCCCATTCAGCACTTTGAATATATCCTTTCACTCCCTTCTGGCTTGTGAATATATCCTTCCACTCCCATCTGAAAAATCCCCTGATAACCTTATGGGGTTTCCCTTGTATGTAACTGTTTTCTTTTATCTTGTTGCTTTTAAAATTTTTTCTTTAACACAATCTTTTGCCATTTTAATTAATATATGTCTGGTGTGGTTCTGCTTTCCTTGATTTTGTTGGTGGTTCTCTGTACCTCCTGGATCTGGATATCTCTTTCCTTCCCCCAGATTAGGGAATTTTTGAGCAACTATCTCTTCAAATAAATTTTCTGCACCCTTTTCTCTCTTCTTGGACTCCTATAATGTGAATGTTATTACATTTGGTCACTGAGTTCCCTACGTCTATTCTTGTTTTGTACAATTCTTTTCTCTCTCTTTTGTTCAGCTTCATTATTTTCCATTACTTTGTCTTCTAGGTCATTAATTTGTTCCTCTGGTTCTTCCAGTCTGCTGCTCATTCCATCCAGTATGTTTCTCATTTTGTTTATTGAGCCCTTTATCTCTGATATGTTATTCCTTATATCTGTGTTAAGGGTTTCACTGATGTCTTCCACTCTTTTCTCAAGTCCAGTGAGTATCTTTATGATCATCACTTTAAATTCTTTATCGGGCTTGTTACTTATATCTGTTTTACTTAGATCTCTGGCCATGGCCTTGTCCTGCTCTTTCATTTGGTACCAGTTCCTCTGTCTTCTAATTTTGGCTAAGTCTCTGTACCTGCTTCTTTGAGTTAGGAAAGCCAGCTATGTCTCCTGTTCTTGAGGGTAATGGCCTTATGAAGATAAAAAAGAGGTTCTGTAGTGCCCTGCAGTGTAGTATCACCTGTTCTCCAGGGCCTGACATTTCAGGGAGTGTCTCCAATGTGTGCTGTGTGCACTCTGCTATTGTGTACTAGATGCTTATCCTTCAGGCTAGCTGTCCACAGAAGCTCTCTTTGCCTGTTGTGGGCAGTGTTTGGTCCTGGGCTGAATGTAGCACATTTCAACTAGGTATGCTCCGATCTCTTTGTAAAATGAGACCTGTTATCACTGCTGCTAGAACTGAGGCCCTGCAAAACTCCTGAGTTGGGAGACACAGTGTGGGCAGGGATTTGGGCTGGTCTTCTAGGGGAAGGGGCCTGCCAGGCTGGGACTGAGGCAAGTATGACTGGGAAGGGCAGTTCGACCAGAGTGCAGGGTAGGCAGGGCTTGGTGTAAGCAAGTTAGGTAGTGAGTGTTGGTCCTGGGCTTGTTCCTGCAGGTGTCCCCATACTTATGCTGATGGATTGGGGAGGGAAATGTTGCCTGCCAGTTCCTTTGTTCTCAGAGGTGTCTCTCCATGAATTCTATCTCTCTGGGAAAAGCTCCAAAATGAGCAAATAACCTCCACTGTATGCCCCAGGCACTCTTCAGATTGCTGTTTCTATACTGTAGGTGTGGGCTGTTTGCCCTGCCTTCTCTCCAAGAGCAGCCCCAATGCCCTGTGGGCTGTCCCATAGCCAAACATGCTGATTTTTAAAACTCCATGCTTTAAGCCCCACTGATTGCATGAACTCACAAAATTTGGCCCTTCTTGCTTTCCAAGTCAATTGCTGTGGGGACTCATTTTCCCTGTGTGGGCCCACCTGTGTGCTAGTCTGTCTCTTGCCCTTCTCTGCAACTGTGGCTCCCTCCTTACCAAAGCAGCCATGATTTGTTTCTTTCCAAAATCTCTCTGCACTTTCTACCTTCTTTGATGTGGCCTCTTCTTTGTCTTTAGTTGTGGAGTTTGTTCTGCCAGTCTTTAGGTTGATTTCTGGGATATTTAAGGATGATTTGATAGTTATCTCATTATATTTGTGGGACAAGGCAAGCGTAGGGTCCTCCTACTCCACTGCCATCTTCCCCTCCAATAGTCAAAGGGAACTCTTGTGCACTGTTGGTGGGGATTTAAATTCATACAGCCACCATGGAAAACAGTATGAAGGGTCCTCAAAAAATTTAAAATAGAATCATATGATCTAGCAATTCCACTTCTGGGAATATATCCAAAGGTGACAAAAACACTAATTCAAAAAGATATCTGTATCCCCATATTCATAGCAGCATTATTTATAGTATCCAAGAAAACATGGGAACAACCTAAATGTTCATTGATGGATGAATGGATAAAGAAGTCATGTTATATATAAATACAACAGAATATTACTCAGCCATAAAGACTGAGTAATATAAAAGACTGTTGCAAATTTTACGATTTGCAACAACATGGGTGGACCTTGAAGGCATTATGCTAAGTGAAATAAGTCAGAGAAAGACAAATACTATATGATCTCACTTATATGTGGAATATTTAAAAGAAAACAGACACACTGAAAAACAAGCTCATAGGAAAAGAGATTAAACTTATGGTTATTAGGAGCAGGGGGCAGGGGCAGAGGGAATTGGAAGTAGGTGGTCGGTCAAAAGTACAGACTTCCAGTTATAAGATAAATAAGTATTAGGGGTGTACTTACAGCATGACTATAGCTAACACTGCTGGATGATATATAAGAAAATTGTTAGAGTAAATCTTAAGAGTTCTTATCACAAGGAGAAAAAATTTTTTGTTTTGTTTTCTTCTTCTTTTTTAAATTGTATCTATACGAGAAGATGGATGTTAACTGAACCTATTATGATAATTATTTCACAATATATGTAGATCAAACTATCATGCTATATGCTTTAAACTTATAGAGTGATGTATGTCAATTACTTCTCAGTAAACCTGGAAAAAATAAAAAGATAAAATGTGAAAAAAATTGCAGAAAATGTATAGAATGTGCATTTGGAGTTATTGCCTGATTGGAATGATGATTTTCCTGATTCATAACTCTTTGATAGCTTAGTAGACTTAGATGAGATTACTAAACTGTCAATGATGGAGGCAGTATTGACTTTAAAGGCTGGACTCAAATAATGGCAGGTCAAATATAAAGGTCTTTTTTTTAGCATCACATACCATTATTGCACATCTGACTCCTTTTCTTATGTTGCACACTCCCCGAGGGGCCCTACCATTTCTATTGCTTCCTTTATCACCTATGTTGGTGTTCTGTAGGGTTCTGTTGTAGGATATTTTTGCTTTCCACTCTACACTCTCCTTCAGGATAATTTAATATATTTCTATGTCTTCAATTACCATCTGTATGGTAATTAATCTAAATCTCTATCCCATACTCTTCAGATTATTTCCACAATTACACACCCAACTGACTAATATGCTTTTCTGTTTTCCTATCTTTCAAACTTTATCTAAACCTGAACCCACAGTATAATCTCCTGAAGCCATTCCTTATCTTAATTCTCTCAGTGAGTGATTGCCTTTTGTTGCATAAATTAACTAACAAACACCTCGGTTTCATCATTAAATCTTAGTTTTCCCTCACTTCTGCCCCTGTCAATCAGTTAGTACAATTGATTCTACTTGTTATTGACTCTGAAATATACTTATTTCTCTCCATTCTGACTGCTCCCAGTGCAGTAGGTAGTATTACTTTTGTGCCTGGACTACTGCCACAATTTCCTAATTAGTCTTCCTTAATCTTGCCTTGCCAGAATGGTGCTCTACTATGCATATCTGGTCATGTCACTTCTTTGCCCAAAACTGCTCACACATTTTTTTAAGGTCGTAATGTAAACAATAAAACTATTAAAGAAGTAAAAATAGAGAATATCTAAAACATCTTATAGTGACAGAGGCTTTTAAAAGCAACCTGAAAAACCTGGAAGTCAGAGGAGGAATGGACTTGTTTATTGTACTATAGAAGCAAACTTGCCTTCCTGATTCATCTTTTGCTGTTGTCTGTTAGCAACACTGCAATGTGTTGGTTCATCTTTTTTCACTGAGTGCGTGTGCATGCCATTTGTGGGAAAACATAGTGGGAATCAGAATACCTAGGCTCTGTATGGGCACATTGTTCTTATCTGAGTAATGAGGTAGGTAGATTAGTAAAAACTACTAACTACCTCTTAGTAAGAGTTACTCTGTGCCATATGTTTCATGCACATGAAGAACTTTGTATCACATAACAAAGCCCAGGTGTACATGTTATTATAACATGTCAATGAAGCTGAAGGAGGTTAAATGCTTTCTCCAGTCACCTTAGCTTTTCTGTGCACCATTTATCATGTTGCCTCCTGATGATGACTGTTATAAGCTGGATTGTGTTCCCCAAAATTCATATGTTGAAGCCCCAATTCCAAACCTCATAACGTGATTCTGTTTGGAGATAGGGTTTTTAAAGGGGTGATTAAGTTAGGGTTAGGGATTAAGTTAAAATGAGGCCATTAGAGTGGGCCCTCCTCCTTTCCCACTGATGTCTTTATAAAAAGAGGAGATTAGGACCCACAGAGAGACACCAAGACGTACAAAGACAGAGGAACGACCATGTGAGGACACAGTGAAGGAGGTGTCTTTTGCAAGCCAAGGAGAGGCCTCAGAAGCCAAGCCTGCCAACATCTTGATCTCAGGTTTCCAGCCTCTAAAACTGTGAGAAAACAAATTTTTGTTAAGCCACCTATGGCAGCCCTGGCAAACTAATACAATTATGAGCTGATGATGATTTCTAAGACAGTAGTCATCATGCTTCATTTTCCAAGGAGGACATGATATCCTCCTTGTCCTATCCACTCGCCTGCTCCCTAATGCTCCTCTCCTGCCTTACACTCCCCAGGACTGCAGTCAGTCAGTACCCACACCCATCACTGTTTTGTCTCCGGGACCAATGGTGATATAGTTTAACAAATACTGAAAGGAGTTAGCATCAAGTCCTTTTTGAAGTCTGGGAATGGGAGCTTCTGCTAACAGCTGCTATTTTCCTAATGCTCCCACCTCTCTGAGTGATGAATACTTTCACTCCATGGTTTTGAGCTCCACTCACTTAGCAACTCTGTCACTCCTACTCCCCAATGTTGTGGTCATCAGAGATTACCATCTGCTATTTCCTGCAGTTCGGCCTACTTCCTGGCCCTTGCTTTAGTCCTGGTGAATGTATCTATTTCTAGGTTGCAGGCTCTTCCATTCTGCCTCATCCCACTATCAACAGTCCTGGGATGGGTCATGTTTTTAGATGCAAAGCCTTTGCATTTCCTCATCCCTTTGCTCGGATGCTTGTCCAGCCACTTTGATTAACACCAGCTCTTCCTTTGGATTTAAGCTCAAATTGCTCTTCCCTAGATACCTCCTCTCCCAGACAAGGCTTGGTTCTCCTACTGCTACTTTCTTCATAGATCTTATCTCCATTTTTATTATACGTTTCTTCAGTTATTTGATGTATACCTCTTTCCATCAGTAGGCTGTGACCTCAATAAACCCAGTGATGAATGCCATCATATCCCTATTGGCTAGCACCAAGGCTGCCATATAGTAGGTAAAAAAATTAATTGAATGAAATGAATGAAATAGGACTTTTATTATTGGCCATTTACATTGCATCATATAGACTTGTAATTCTAATCTCCTATTTCCTGTCTGAGATCTCTCTCTCTCTTTTTTTTTTTTTTTGTCATCTACTGTCACATTGTGGGACATCTCCTTTGGCCAGCTACTACACTACATCTTGATTGAAATATTTCAAAAATTTATGCTCAAAGATGATCTATAATTTTCTACTGCAAGCTTCTACTTATGCTGTTTACTCTCTTATGGCTCTGGAATATTTTTTTCCCCATAGAGCAGATTCATGAAGAAATTTTATTAGATTTGATTTTACAAGGGAAAACAGTTCTGTTTGGTTTGCAAGGAAGCCAGTAGACTCAGGTTGATTAAAAACCTCTTTTACAAAGTGCAGTAACAAGAATGGAAAATGTAATAAAGCTGAAATCAGAGACATAACTTTATTTTCACTTTTTAGTATCACTATAATTTCCCTCCTGGAGATTGCTTCATTGAAGTATAGTTTAATCTACTTTAAATAATGACTGATTCAGGCCAAGATGGCTGACATGTTCCTGCTATTCTCTGTCAGTACCAGAGTAGAAGCATGTTATAATGCAAGCAGGACCATTTAGCCTCACTGTGTGGCAAAGGTACCAGGACCAACAGGGCTGAGCACCAGGTTGACCCTGAAGGCTGTGGGCACTGCTGAGGCAGTTCACTTCTTGGCTGACCACAGACCTCTGAAGAAGCTTTCATTGTTTTCTTTTTGCATGTGGAAGAGAACCTTAATTATGTAAGCCCTCCTGAACTGTTGGCAATGGTGCCTCTGGTAGGCAGAATTATGGTCCCCCATAATGCCCACGTCCTGATCCCTGTGCTATAGACTCAATGTTCGTTTCCTCAAAACTCACATGTTGAAATCCTAACTCCTAATACGATGGTATTAGGAAGTGGCACTTTGGGGAGATAATTAGGTCATGAGGGTAGAGCCCTCATGAGTGGGATTAGTGTCCTTATAAAAGAGACTTCAGAGAGTTCCCTCACCCTTCTCTCCCTCACCTCCCCACACCGTGAGGACACAGAGAGAAGATGGCCGTCTATGAACCAGAATGCAGGCTCTCACCAGGCTCCTGTATGTCCATCCCCCTTCACTCAGTTTGCCACCCCCCCCATTTATGGGTCTGTTTCTACTTTTTGTTTGTTTATTCATTTATTTTGTTTTTTAGATTCCATATAAGTGAAATCATATAGTATGTCTTTTTCTGTCTGACTTATTTCACTCAGCATAATACCCTTCAAGTCCATGTTGTTGCAAATGGCAAGATCTCATCCTTTTTTATGGCTGAGTAATAAACCATTGTATATATATGGGCTACATCTTCTTTATCCATTCATCTGTTGATGAACACTTAGGTTGCTTCCATATCTTGACCCTTATACATAATGATGCAATACACAGAAGGGTGTGTTATTGTTTTTGTATTTTTTGGATAAATAACCAGTAGTGGAATTACTGGGATTACACAGTAATTGTATTTTTAATTTTTTGAGGAACCTTCATACTGTTTTCCACAGTGGTTGTACTAGTTTGCAGTCTCATCAACAGTGTACAAGAGTTCCTTTTTCTCCACATTCTCGCCAACACTTGTTATGTTTTATTTTTTTGATTCTAGCCATTCTGACAGGTGTAAGACGATGTCTCATTGTGGTTTTAATTTGCATTTCTCTGATGATTAGTGATGTTGAACATCTTTTCATGTGTATGATTGCTGATTTTAAATGTTAATTTTGTCATAAGTTTGACACTAAACTCTGGTTTTTTTCTAGTCCTGTTGTGCATGTAGCATGGTTTCTGCTCATAATTACAAAGCATCCTAGTTACTGGTTAATATGATAGGTTAATATTTACTTATTTTGGACATACTGTAGAAGATTGGCTCCTGACCTCAATCTTACCTGACTTGAGTATCAGTGTGTTTTATGAAGGGTACCTATTTATGAAAGAGTGGCATTGCATTTCAAGGGCTCAGGGTCCAGAATTACATAGACCTAGGCTTAAATTCCATATTGCCATGTATAAGCTATGTGAGTTTGGGAAACTTACTTCACCTCTCTACGCTTTTTTTTTTTTTTTTTAAAATGTGATTAATAAAGAGTTATAGCTTTATAAAGGATTTATTTCGAGGATTAAATAAAACAGTGCATTTGAAAGAATTAGCACAGAGAAAAAAGTACATGCTATCTATGATGATGCATGAAGATGATTGCATAGGCAATGCTCAGTTACAGAATAATGGGAGAAGCATGTGACAGGAAGTGCTATATGCCTCCCAATATCTACACCTCCTTTTTAGTTAAATGAGCCTTGGTTTTTAGCTGCACATTGCTGTTAAAATTTTTCCAGTATCCTCTGCATATAAGATAGTTTTTTTGAGTGGAGGGAGGTAGAAGAGTGTTTTTATTTACTTTCTTCCTTTGCTAATTTGAAAGACATGTGTGATGGCTGGAGCTTCACCTTCCATCTTGGGCTATTAGGGCAAGGGCTATGCTTGGAGATAATCACATGCAGAGGTAGAAGCAATGTGGATCCTTGACTGTCTCAGTCAGCTGCCACACCAACCAAGACTTAGAGAATGAAATAAACTAGATTATTTAAGCCACTGTTTGAGTTTTGTTTCTTCCTTTTCTTTTTGTTTTCTTTTTTGTTACATGCAGTTGAATAGAATCACAGAATATTATTACTTTTTAAACCAAAAAGGAGATTTTATTCCTCTAAGGCATTTCTCAAAGCTCCAGAAACATCTTTGTTTTGGAGACAGAAATAAAAAATGGTGGGAGAGCTAAAATCAGGGTGTAGATGATATTGAACAAATTGGAAACAGTGAGTTTCCTAGGAAGGTAAATTCAGTTCTTATGATGTGCTGATGGAGTCCCTCTGCAAGTAACACTGGGGAGAAAAAAGGAAGGGACGGGGGAAAACCCACACAGAAAGCCTGGAGGGTGAGAACAGGTCAGATGAGAACACTCTACAGAGTGTATGTCCAGTTGAGGACATAAGTGTAATGGTGTATATTCATTTCCTTACTATCATCGTGTGTTTGTCTTTATTTCTGGGGCTTAGGCAAAAGGCCTGGTTTGTGTGTTTTATTAGGCACTGACAATATAGAGCGGTTCCTGTTCATTTTTCTTGTTGTTTATAGACTTGTTGCAGCAACAGATTATGGTACTGACAAAGGGCATATTTTCATTTTTTCAAGTATCTTTAAGGGATCAGGGTGGATGAGTTGTAGGCAACATAATGCAGGCAATGCCAGCAAGCATGAACTGGCTGTCAACTGGAGTCTGGTGGTTATGGAAATAAATTCCATTTGAAAGATCAGAAAAGCTTTACAATTGAGAGGCAATTGGTGGATTTCTGTAATAGAATACTGGGTTTTATTTAGTTGAAAATGGGGTGTAGAGACTGAGGGGTCTGGAAAGTAGACCAGCTCTCTTGTTTATATTCTTTTTGTTTGCTTGTTTTGTTTGTTTGTTTGTTTTTTTAATTATTAGGCTTACAATTTAAACAAAGGAAAAGTGAAAACCAGCTGCAATTCTGGGTTTTTGTGTCCTTTCTTTACCATGGGTAAATGTATCTACTTTAGCTGCAATGATTGAGTCATAGTTTGAACTTCTTTTGTAGCTATTTGTAAAAAAATAGAATTGATTCCCACCTTCCAGGAAACAATATATATAGTAAGAATAGGCCAATGTGTTTTTTCTCTTTAACACCTTTTCCCTCTCACCTCCCACCCCCCAAACCTTATACAAATAGAAATGATAGCTCTTCCTATTATAATAGCATGGACTCTAGGTCACTCAATCTGTGCTTTCTTTCAGAAGTGACTCTCCAGGAGAGCTAAAATCCAAATATTTGCACACACATTTGAACAATATTGATGGAGAAATTTAAGCAAGGATATAAGAATATATGGTTTTACAAGCTCTCAGTGATAGTGTATATCATTCAAAAAATTTAAAACACTCCAGCAACCCTCAGTTTGTTTTCTGAGGTTAAGAATTCCTCATATTTTTAAATTAATTAATTAATTAATTATTTTTTAAAATGTAGTGTTCCATGATTCATTGTTTATGTATAACACCCAGTGCTCCATGCAATACGTGCCCTCCTTAATACCCATCACTGGGCTAACCCATTCCCCAACCCCCCTCCCCTCTAAAACCCTCAGTTAAAAAAAAATTAAAACACAAGGGCCAGTGCCTTTCCCTTTTAAATGACCTTATGTTTCAGTTTTCCCCAGGATAATGCCTTTTGTGGTCCAGTTTCTCATTTTCAATTCACTCTACCATTTTTTTTTTAAAGATTTTATTTATTTATTCATGAGAGACAGAGAGAGACAGAGGCAGAGGGAGAAGCAGGCTCCCAAGGAGCAGAGAGCCCGATGCGGGACTCAATCCCAGGACCCTGGGATCATGACCTGAGCCAAAGGCAGACACTTAATGACTGAACCACCCAGGCACCCCTCACTCTCCTTTTTTAAAAATAGAACTCTTATTTGGGGATTACAAAATATTCATTAGACATTGCACATCTATTCTTTGATGCTTTAAAGAGCTATACCTTGGTAAGTGGACTTATGATGCATTTCTTTTGGGGAGTTCCATTTGGAATCAAGAGTTAATGAACAAGAGGGATGACCAGCTTTGAGGGAAGTAGTCTCAGTTGTTATTTTTCATGTGAGGATTACTATAGTGACTTTGTCATCCATCTGTGCCTTTCAAGGCTTAGAACAATAAATATTTTAAAGCATCTTTATGGAAAATGAAACTATGGAACTCCCCATACTGCATCTGAGAGCTGATATGGCATTTTAT
>NC_138381.1:47199650-47229433 GCF_054177405.1 Leptonychotes weddellii | reverse complement strand
AGAGAGAGCACCAGCGGCCTGGGGGTGGGGCAGAAGGAGAGGGAGAAGCAGGCTTCCCACTGAGCAGGGAGCCTGAAGTGGGGCTTGATCCCAGGACCCTGGGATCATGACCTGAGCTAGAGACAGACACTTAACCGACTGAGCCACCCAGGTACCCCTAAATAATAAGATATGTAAAAATTCCTTTTTTTTTTTTTTTTAAAGATTTTATTTATTTATTTATTTGAGAGAGAGCGAGAGAGAAACAGCATGAGAGGGGATAGGGTCAGAGGGAGAAGCAGGCTCTCCGTTGAGCCGGGAGCCCGATGTGGGACTCGATCCCAGGACTCCGGGATCATGACCTGAGCCGAAGGCAGTTGCTTAACCAACTGAGCCACCCAGGCACCTATAATATGTAAAAATTCCTTTATGACCTTGGCATAGGCAATGATTTCTTAAGCAGAGCATCAAAAGTCTAAATGATAAAGGAAAAACACCATAAAACCTCTTACAAACAACAAAATATACCAAAAAGATGATATTTGTAATGGATACCAATGGATATTTATAATGATAAGACTTAACTTGAGTATAAAGAAATCATACAAATCAACAAGAAAATAAAATGAATAAATTGACTTCAATGGGAACTTCACAAAAGAGGATGTCCAAATTGCCAAAAAATGTATGAAAAGTGCTTTACTTCACTAGTCACCCCAAAAATCCAAATTAAAATTATGATGAACTGCACACTCAAGAGGATCAATAAAGAGAAAAAGATGGAAAACATCAAGTGTTGAAAAAGATATGGAGCAACTGGAATTCTTGAATCCACTAGTTGGAGTATAAACTGCTAAAATCACTTGCAAAAACTGGTAGCATCTCCTAAAGCTGGATTCCATTTAAATAAAATAAAAAACAGGTAAAAGTAACTACTGTGTTAGAAGTCAGAATAGTGGTTACCTTTGGGGTATAGTGTTTTGAAGAGGGGAAAATGAAGGGCTTTTGGCTACTGATGATAGTCTGTCTTGATCTGGGTGCTGGCTATGAGTGTCTTCACTGAAAAATCACTGGGTAGTAAACTTTAAAATTATGTAATTTTGTTATATATGTTATACTGCAAGAAAATCTATTCAAGTGTAGATTATAAATAAGTGCCATTTTAGCAGAAAATAATTTCAATAAAGTTTCAATAAGGATTTGACATTTGAGTTACAATTTGAAGAATACTTTTGAGTTCTCCAGGCAGATCATTTCAAGCAAAAGGAAACATCATTGTAGTATTGCCATAACATATTGCTTCTCTTTCTCTCCCCCATCTCTGCATTCCATCCTCCCATTAAAACTTACCTATCTTGTATATTTTTTCTTTAGAGACTACTTAACCCTAGATAGTGTAATATGTTAGAACTCACAGTTGGGTTGTAGATTTATTATATTCTAAAAATTAATTGATATGGAAATTTCTGATATATAGGCAGACAGGTGGGGATTTTTTTTTTTTTTAATATACAAGAACCTCTTTAAAATAACACCATACAGGGCATGGTCAGTTTAGCTCACATCAAGGATGAATTGCTACAGTGCCTGACATGTTGCCATACATAAATAGGCATTTTCAAATACTAAAATATACTAAATAGCATTTATCATCATTAGCTTCTCTCCAGAAGGGTCTCAACATATTCCTAATGAGTAAATTTTACCATTAGCACCATCACAATGTTTATTTACTTCACTTGCAGTGACTTATTAATAAAATACAGATTTTCCCAAAGACAGTTTAAGGAAGTAAAGTAATAAAGCATATAGCTCTTGTTTAAGAATTGCAGAGGAACATTAACATCATGTAATAGAATAGATCCTGTTATGGAAACTATGAATGGTTTTGAATTAACTTGATTTTATTAATAATTACAGAATTGATTCTATAGGAATGGAGAGTTTTTTGTTTTGTTTTTCTCAGTTTGCTTTCCTTGGTTGGAAGTAAGGGCATTACATAAGATAACCAGGTTCATAGTGTTAGAAAAGTGTCAAAGCTGACAATTGAATATTTAAATAATGATCTAGTTAAAGAGTGATTCATTTAAAATAAGCTTCTTTAGAGCTAAGATTCATTAAATAGAAATAACCTTAAATGGGATCCAGAGGTTTGCAATATATCTGCTTTTCTGTGCATACTTGTTTATTTTTCTTCTAAAGAATCTAATTTTGCAGGGTAATTTGACCTGATGGGGGCAGTGTGTGCCTTTCAGTCTCAGATGGAGTCTAAATCCTTTCAAGGGAGAAAAGTAAGTTTAAGTGAAAAATGCCCTACAGTGCTCAGAGAAAGGCTGCAATAGGCTGCTGATGAATTTACTGGCATTGAAATGGAAGCTCACTTATGAACAAAACCAAAAAAGGGATCAAAATGAAAAATCAAAGTTTTGTCAGGTTTTCCACAGTCCAGTAGAAGAACTGCTTGTCAAAAGATTATTTTGTAAAGCTCTTAATAGGCTTTCCCAAGCCTCTTTCTTAATGCAGTCAAAATAGAGATAATGAAGTCTCCCCAAAGATCAGCTTTAAGAGCAACTAATGGATTTTTAGGCATTCCCCATAGTCATGTTTTGCTTATTAGAAATATACAGTTCTCTGCACATGTGCTTGTCTTTATCTTACCTCTTCGAGTGGAATGTGAGCAGAAAACTCTCTGTTGCATTAACTTGGGAACTTTTGCTTTTCTGAGCACTATCACTCCAGCCAGGGCTATTCTGAGTGTGTGTGGGAAGCTCTAATGATCAGTCTGGAAAGCTTGTTTTTTTGCCTTTGTCTAAGAAAAATATATTTTATCTTTCTGCTTTTTAGGCATGAGGCAAAAAAAAAAAAAAGGACCTTATGTAGGCAGCACCAGATACTTCTGTGTCCTCATATTCCCTTCTCGCAGTACCTTATTACCGTGGTTCACGTTGGCCAGAACTGCCCATTTGGAGTCCACTAATTTTATTTTCTGATTCAGAAAGGAGAAGACATTTACCGAAATGAAATGCTGTCTCTTACTCCAATTCCTATATACTTTCTGAAATACTTCTAACTTCAAATGATTATCACTATCAGGACTCTTTTGTTTATAGGTTAAAGGTATATTTAAAAAAAAAAAAAACTTTTCTCAGGATGCCTGGGTGACGCAGTCGGTTAAGCATCTGACTCTTGCTTTTGGCTCAAGTCGTGATCTCAGGGTCATTAGATGGAGCCCCTATGTGGGGCTCGGCACTCAGCACGGAATCAGCTTGAGACTCTTTCTCCCTCTCCCTCTGTCCCTCCCCACTGTGCACTCTCTCTCTCTCAAATAAATAAATTAATTAAAAAAAAAAAAACCTTTTTGTTGTGAAATATAAGAGATGTATATGCAAATACATAAGATAAAGATATACAGTGTAATAGTTTATCACAAAGGAAACAACTAGGTTAAAAACCAAAACAAAACAAACAACATTATCTGTATCCTGAAAGTCTCCCTCCTGTGTCTTTCAAATCACTAACTCCTCCTTCTTCACTAAATGTAACTAATACCCTGACTGTCAATCACTTCCTTGCTCTTTCTTCTTTCTTGTTAAGCATGCCCTCTAGGGATCCTTGTTGTGTAATTCTTCACAGTCTTGTCGCTATCTGATGCCTCCAAGCAGATTCTTTTTTTTAAACGTTTAAGTTTTCTAGTTGTCTTTAGTTGAAGGGTCAGTTTGTACTACCCAGCCCAACATTCTGGAAAATGGAACCTCATTTATTTTTTAATTCAACAAATATTTGCTCAGTGCCTACAACCCAGGTACTATGCTAAGAGCTTGGGATATAACTGGGAATAAGATAGATGCTGTTCTAGATGGGAGTTGTAATCCATTTGTGGGGTTCATACAAGTAAACATTACAACGCTGATCTTCAGAGTTCTGCACAGCTATGAAGTGACATTAAATAAGTCATATTGAGATAGATAGGGATTCTGAGGTGCCTGCCTAGAAAAGCATATTTTGGGATAAAATTGCCCTAAGGCCCTAATCTCCTTATAATTTCAACCTGTTTCAAAATGGAAGCTCTTTAAATATCTGCCCATCTCTAGTCCTCTTTTCTGAAGCATTTCTTTTACAGAAAAGGAACCTGGAGAAAACCTTGGGCCTCCTCAGATAACCCATTTCTCTAGCCCACCTTGCAGGTGCATACAATCAGGAAGCCAAAAGGCACAAGCATGAAACAGAGTCCAGGGCCCAAATTATAACTGGTTGCTCCTGCAAAGACCAGACCAGACCAGTCAAAGCCACCATGGACCCCAGCCCTGACCTTTCACCACCTTCCCCCTCATTATAATGCTAAAAATCATGCCCCAGGTGGAGACGTAATATGCAAGTGAAACAGTGTGTAAAGAAGCATGTTCTGTCAACCGCACCTGTGCACCCAACTTCTGGTATTTCTCCACCCATTCATGCTTAGATGTCCCTCCTTTCTTGCCTCAGCTTTCAGAAACTTTCCCTGGGGAGCAGCCTGCTACCTCTCTTGCTGCCTTTCTCATGCCTGGGCATGTGCTTGCAATAAATCCCATCCACACCATCCTTGGCCTCATGTCAGTTTCTATGTTCAAGAGTCAGAGAACCTCAAGGTCGGTAACAATTTAATGAAAATAAATATTAGACAATACTCTAAAATTGATTTTGCAGTAACACTTCCCTTTATAATAAAATTCATAATTGGATTTTTTTTAGTGTTTTAGAATTTCAAAATAGATACACACACACACACACACACACACACACCCCTTAGGACTATTTAGAAACACCATTTCTAGTAATTCTAATATTATAATCAGGATGTGCTTGAGCTGGGAGGTCCTCATTGCTATGCCTGATGGAGAAGTATGGTTTGTTGACTTATTTCCTCTCCTCACAGCCTTGTCATTTCACTTGCTGTCATTTCCTTTTTAATCTGAAACTCTTCAGACTTCCTTAGTATCCGCTCATTCATCCCTTTAAACCCTTTGCCAGTCTCCAAGTCAAGCCTGCAAAAGTCCCTGGATAATTCTCCTTGCTTTTCCATTTCTCTATTTTTGTGGGTACCTGGGTCCTGCTTTTGGTGGTTGTGAAGAGTTGACAATTGTCTAAGCTCCATGGCATTTTTTTTACTAACAGCATTCTCCCTGAAATTATACTCTAATGTTTCTCTCTCACACTATGTCCAGCTTTCTCAACCTGCAATCAGCTTACCAGTTATGTGAAACCCCTAAAATTTTGTGCAAAATATGACTTCTATTTGAACTTACTAATTTTCCTAGAAATGATATATTTTAAAGAACATTTTTTATTATGACAAATTTGGAACAAACATGAAGTAGTGAGAATATAACAAATTTCCACATACCACATATGAATATTTTGGCACTCATTTCTTTTTTTTTTAGAAATTTAACTTCTTTATTTTATAATTATATAATTATTTTTACTTTTGTACATAGATTACTAACGTCTCAAATTTACAAATGCATCAGGTTGACATTGCCACTCTTATTTCACCTATCTCTCACTACTTTGTTTTTCTGGAGTGTTTCAGAGGAAATCTCTGACATAATCATTTCTTCCACAGAAACAAGTATGCATCTCCAACTGTTAGTTTTTTTCTTACATGACCATACATAGCAAAATGGACACTGATTCCTTAAACTCATCTAATTCTAGCCAATATTCAGATCTCTTTGTTTAATTTATATCATTTTACAGTTGGACTGTTCAACCTTTTTTGAGTGCAATATTTTTAAAAATTATTATCAAGACAATTTTTTAGTGCAGATTAAAGTTCACAGCAAAGCTGTGCAGAGATTTCCCATGTATCTCCTACATCCCCTTTATCAACCATTTAGTTACAGTTGGTGAATCTACACTGACACATCATAATGACCCTGAGTCCATAGTTTACATTACGGTTCACTCTGGGTGTTACACATTCTGTGGGTTTTGACAAATGTATAGTGATATGTATACATCACTATGGTATCATACAGAGTATTTTCACTGCCAAAAATTTTTCTGTGATCTGCTTATTCATATATCTCCCCCATCTCCCGTGTGGCCCTGGCAACCACCAATCTTTTTACTCCTCCATTGTTTTGCCCTTTCCAGAGTGTTATATAGTTGGCATCATACAAGTATATAGCCTTTTCAGATTAGCTTCTTTCACTTAGTAATATGCATATATGATAACTCCATGTGCTTTCATGGCTCAATAGCTCATTTCTTTTTAGTGCTGAATGACATTCCATTGTCTGGATATTCCACAATTTATCCATTCACCTTTTGAAGGACATCTTGCTGCTTGCAAGTTTTGGCAATCATGAAAAAAGCTGCTATAAACATCTGTGTGCAGGTATTAGTGTGGACATAAGTTTTCAACTCCATGGGATATATTCCGAGGAGTATAGTTGCTGGATCATATGATAAGAGTATATTCAATTTTATAAGAAACTGCCACACTGTCTTCCAAAGTGGCTGTGCCATTTCCCCTTCCCACCAACAATGTATGAGAATTCCTGTTGCTCCACAATTTTGTCAGCACTTGGTGTTGTCATGTTCTAGATTTTGGCCATTCTAAAAGTTGTGCAGTGGTTATTTCACTGTTGTTTTAATTTCACTTTCCTGATGACAAGTGAAGTGGAGCATCTTTGCAAATGCTTATTTGCCATCTGTATAACTTCTTTTTTTTTTTTTTAAAGATTTTATTTATTTATTTGACAGAGACAGCGAGAGAGGGAACACAAGCAGGGGGAGTGGGAGAGGGAGAAGCAGGCTTCCTGCTGAGCAGAGAGCCTGACGTGGGGTTTGATCCCTGGACTCTGGGATCATGACCTGAGCTGAAGGCAGATGCTTAATTGACTGATCCACCCAGGCACCCTGCCATCTGTATAACTTCTTTGATGAGGTGGATTATTTGAGTTTATAGTCCAGTTGTTTAAATTAGAATTTAAACATAGTTCACCAGTTGTCTGGTAAATATATGTCAAGTCTCTTTATTTTGTAATAATCACCTTTTTCCCTCATTTTGCTATTAAATTGTTGGAGAAACTGAATTATTTGTTCTATGCAACATCCGATAGCCTGGATTTGGATGACTGCCATCTGGTATTGTCATTTAACTTCTAATTCCCCCATCCCTGTATTTCTTACATACTGTAAACCAGTTGTAAACTGGTGGGTAATGTCTAGGCTTGATGAAATTTGTGTATTATGTAATTGATACTTTTAAAATAAAATTTTATCAAAATGTTAAAATCAAATCAAATTTTAAAAATCAAATTTTTGACCTTCAAAAGTTTAAAAACACTGTAATAGATGCAACTATAGTTGATATTCATTATTCTATTCTTTTTTTAAATAGTCAAGTAAAAATGTTGTTTACTTTTTCAGAAGATAAGGCTAAAAAAATTTCATAAGCATATCTGAAATGTATACCAGAATTAAAAAACCAGCAATTGTGCTTTTAGATCTAAATATTATCGAGTTCTGGAGTCTTTTATGTTTTTCATTTTCCTTTTTTTTCAGCTTTATTAAGGTAAATTGAAATATAAAATTGTAAGATATTTAAAATGTACATCATGGTAGTTTGATATACATATATATTATAAGAGGAGTCCCTCCGTCCTCCCCAATCTAGTTAATTAACACATCTAACACCTCACATACTTATCTTTTTTTTTTTTTGTGACAACAATTAAGCTCTACTCTCTTATTTCATATTACAATCCAGTGTTATCAACTATAGTAACCATATTTTACATTAGATCCTCGGGCCTTACTTATCTATAGCTGAAACTGTGTATACTTTTACCAGTCTCCCTATTTCCACCACTTCCCAGCCCCTGGCTCCAGTTTTCTGCTCTGTGTTCCTATGAGGTTGACATTTTTAATTCCACATATAAGTGATACCATGTAGTATCTTTCTCTGTCTGACTTATTTCACTTAGCATAATGCCCTCAGGTCAGTCCATTTTCTTGTAAATGATAGGATTTCTTTTTTTTTCTCATGGCTGAATAATATGCCATTGTATATATATAAACCACATCTTCTTTATACATTCATCCATTGATGGATACCTATGTTGTTTCCATATCTTGGTTGTTGTGAATAATGCTACAATAAATATGGGAATGCAGATGTCAGTTTGATATCTAGTTTTATTTTCATTGGATATATACTCAGAAATGGGGAGCTGGGTCATATAGTAATTCTATTTTTCATTTTTTGAGGAACCTCCATATTGTTTCCTGTAGTGGCTACAACAATTTATATTCCTACAACAGTGCAAAAGGGTTCCCTTCTCTCCACATTCTCACCAACACTTATTTGTTGTCTTTCTGATGATAACCATTCTAATAGGTATGAGGTGATATCTCATTGTGGTTTTGATTTGCATTTTCCTGATGATTAGTGATGTTGAGTATCTTTTCATGTACCTGTTGGTCATTTGTATATCTTCTTTGGAAAAATGTCTATTCAGTTATTCTTATCAGATATATGATTTGCAAATATTTTCTCCCATTCTATAGGTTGTCTTTTAATTTTGTTAGTTGTTTCCTTTGTGATGCAGAAGATTTTAGTTTGATGTAGTCCCACTTGTGTTTTCTTCTATGAGTCTTATAGTTTCAGAGCTTACATTAAAGACTTTAATCCATTTTTTTTAAAGATATTTATTTATTTGAGAGAGAGAATGAGAGAGAGCAAGAGAGCACATGAGAGGGGGGAGGGCCAGAGGGAGAAGCAGACTGCCCGCTGAGCAGGGAGCCTGATGCGGGACTCGATCCTGGGACTCCAGGATCATGACCTGAGCTGAAGGCAGTCGCTTAACCAACTGAGCCACCCAGGCGCCCAAGACTTTAATCCACTTTGAGTTGATTTTTGTGTATAGTGTAGGATAAGTGTCCAGTTTCATTCTTTTACATGTGACTGTACAGTTTTCCCAACACCATTTATTGAAGAGACTATTCTTTTCCCATTGTATATTCTTTGTTCCTTTGTTGTGAATAAATTGACCATATATGCCTGGGTTTATTCTGGTCTATTTTGTTCTATTGATGTATTATCTGTTTTTACACCAATAGCATATGGTTTTGATTACTATATCTTTGTAATATAGTTTGAAATCAAAAAGTGTGATGCCTCCAGGGTTGTTCTTTCTCAAGATTTTTTTGGCTGTGGGGGTTCTTTTGTGGTTCTATACAAATTTTAGGATTGTTGTTTTATTTTTGTGAAAAATGCTACTGGGGCGCCGGGGTGGCTCAGGCATTAAGCGTCTGCCTTCGGCTCAGGTCATGATCCCAGTGTCCTGGGATCGAGCCCCGCGTTGGGCTCCCTGCTCAGTGGGAGGCCTGCTTCTCCCTCTCCCACTCCCCTGCTTGTGTTCCCTCTCTCACTGTGTCTCTCTCTGTCAAATAAATAAATAAAATCTTAAAAAAAAAAAAAGAAAAATGCTACTGGCGTTTTGGTAGGAATTGCATTGAATCTAGAGATTGCTTTGGGAAGTGTAGACATTTTAACTGTTAATTCTTCCAATCCATGAGCATGGACTATTTTTCCATTTATTTGTCTTTTCTTCAACTTCTTTCATCAATTTCTTATAGTTTTCAGTGTATAGAACTTTCACCTTCTTGATTAATTTTATTCCTAGGCATTTTATTGTTTTTAATGCAATTGCAAATAAGATTGTGTTCTTAATTTCTCTTTGTGATAATTCACTGTTAGTGTATAGAAGTGTAACTGATTTTTCTGTATTGGTTTTGTATCCTGCAATTTTACTGAAATAGTTTATTAATTCTAACAGTTTTTTTTTTTTTTTTTTTGGATGGAGTCTTTAGGGTTTTCTGTATATGATATTAAGTCATCTGAAAATAGTGACAGTTTTACTTCTTCCTTTCCAATTTGAATGCCTTTATTTATTTTTCCTGCCTAATTGCTGTGGCGAGGATGTCCAATACTTTGTTGAATAAAAGTGGTGAGAATGAGCATCCTTGTCTTGATCTTGATCTTAGAGGAAAAGCTTCAGCTTTTCACCATTTTGTATGATGTTAGCTATGGGCTTGTTTATTATTTTGAGGGAAGTTTCCTCTATACTCATTTTGTTGAAAGTTTTTATCATAAAAGGATGTAGAATGTTATGAATTGCTTTTTCTACATCTATTGAAATATATGAATTTTATCCTTTATTTTGTTAATGTGGCTTATCACATTGATTGATTTGCTCATGTTGAACCATCCTTGCATCCTTGGAATAAATTCTACTTGATTATGGTGTATATCATTTTAATGTATTGTGAATTCGTTTTGCTAATACTTTGTTAAGGATTCTGCAACTATATCCATCAGGGTTATTAGCCTTTAGTTTCCTTGTAGTGTTTTTTTCTAGTGTTGGTATCAGGGTCATGCTGGCTTTGTAAAATGAGTTTGGAAGTGTTCTCGCCTCATCTATTTTTTTTTTTTTTTTAAGAATTTAAGAAGGTATTAATTCTTCATTGAATATTTGGTAAAATTTTCCAGTGAAGCTGTGTAGTCCTCCATTTTTGTTTGTTAGGAGGATTTTGATTACTGATTAAATCTCCTTACTAGTAATTGATCTGTTCAGATTTTCTATTTCTTTATGGTTCAGTCTTGGTAGATTGTATGTTTCTATGAATTTATCCTTTTTTAAAATAGGTCACCCAATTTGTTGGCATAAGGTTGGTCATAGTAGTCTCTTCTGATTCTTTTTATTTTTGTGGTATCAGTTGAAATGTTTCCTTTTTCATTTCTAATTTTCTTTGAGTTCTCTCCTTTTTTTCCTAGTAAGTCTAGCTAAAGGTTTGTCTATCTTTTCAGAGAATGAGTTCTTAGTTTCAATAATCTTTTTAATTGTCTTTTTGGTCTTTATTTTATTTATTTCCACTCTGCTTTTTATTATTTCCTTTCTTTGCATAACTGCAGGCTTAGTTTTTTTCCTAGTTCCTTGAGTTGTAAAGTTAGGCTATTTATTGAGATTTTTCTTATTTCTTAATGTAGGTGTTTATTGCTATGAACTTCCCTTTTATAACTGCTTTTTGTGCATTTCATAAGTTTAGGTATATTGCTTTTCCATTTCATTTGTCTTAAAATATTTTTTGGCTTCTTTTTTCATTTCTTCTTTGACTCATTGGTTGTTCACTATCATGTTGTTTAGTCTCCACCTTTGTGAATTTTCCAGTATTCTTCTTGTAATCAATTTCTACTTTCATATCATTGTGGCTGGAGATGATGCTTGATATGATTTTGATATTCTTAACTTTATTAAGGCTTGCTCTATGGCCTAACATATGATCTATCATGGAGAATGTTCCATGGGCACTTGAGAAGGATGTGTATTCTGATACTGTTTGACATGTCTCTTAGGTTTATTTGGTCTATGGTGTTATTTATGTCTGCTGTTTCTTTATTGTTTTTCTGTATGATCTATACATTGATGATCTATTCATTGTTCTGCTCTGTTAATATTTGCTTTATATATTTAGGTGCTCCAATGTTGGGGGCATATATATTTGTAATTGTTATATTCTCTGGGTGAAATGACACCTTTATCATGATATAATGACCTTATTTGTCTCTTGTGACAGTTTTTGACTAAAGTCTATTTTTTTCTGATATAAGTATAGCTACCCCTGATTTTATTACCATTTACATGGAGTATCTTTTGCCATCTCTTGTTTTCCTAAAGCTTGAAGTAAGTGTCTTGTAGGCAGCATATTATAGAATCTTTTAATATTATAGAATTTTTTAATACTTTAAATATATTCAGTCACTCTTTGTCTTTTGGTTGGAGAATTTCATCCATTAAAGTAATTATTGATAGGTAAGGACTTAACTCTTCCATTTTGTTAATTATTTTTGGTTTTATAGTACTTCTGTTCTTTTCATCCTTGCTTCTTCCTTTGTGATGATGATTTTTTGTAGTGGTATGCTTTCATTCCTTTCACTTTATCTTTTGTGTATCCACCTGATGTTTTTTTGTGTGTGTGGTTACAATAAGGGTACATACAAAATTTATAGTTATAAGTTTACTCTAAGCTTTTAAGGACTCAACTTCAATCACATACAAAAACTCAACATTTTAGTGCCCTCCACAGTTTGTTATTTATGTCACAATTTATGTTTTTTATATTGTTTATTTATTGACAAATTATTGTACCATTGTTATTTTTTTTTAAATGTAGTTTTTTTTTTTAAAGATTTTATTTATTTATTTGACAGAGAGAGACACAGTGAGAGAGGGAACACAAGCAGGGGGAGTGGGAGAGGGAGAAGCAGGCTCCCCGCTGAGCAGGGAGCCCGATGCGAAGCTCAATCCCAGGACCCTGAGATCATGACCTGAGCGGAAGGCAGACGCTTAACGACTGAGCCACCCAGGCGTCCCAGCATTGTTATTTTTAATATTTTTGTCTCTTAACTGTTAAGCAAGAGTTAAAAGTGATTTACATACCACCATCACAATATTAGAATATTTTGAACTTGAGTATATATTTACTTCTTCCGTTGAGTTTTATACTTTTAAATGTTTTCATCTTACTGTGGTACCTGGGTGGCTCAGTCAGTTAAGCATCTGCCTTTGGCTCAGGTCATGATCCTGCACTGGGCTTTTTGCTCAGCAGGGAACCTGCTTCTCCCTCTACCTGGTGCCCCACTGCTTGTGTGCACTCTCTCTGTTTCTCTGACAAATAAGTAAAATCTTAAAAAAAAAAAATAAATGTTTTCATCTTACTAATTAACATCTGTTCATTTCTACGTGAAGAATTGTCTTTACTATTTCTTTGAGGCAGTTCTACTGGCGATGAGCTCACTCAGCTTCTGTTTGTCTTGAAATGTCTTTATTTCTCCTTCATTAGCAAAGGACAGTTTTGCCAAGTATAGTACTGGCCATTTTTTTTTTCTCTTAGCATGTTGAATATATCATCAGGATTGTAAGATAGATATATTATTCTCTCATACAGTACATAGGTTCCTCAAAAAGTTAAAAATAGAAGTACCCTATGATCCAGCAATTGTAGTACAAGATATTTGCCCAAAAAATACAAAAGTACTAATTCAAAGGGATACATGCACCCCAATGTCTATAGCAGCATTATCTACAATAGCCAAATTATGTGAACAGTCCAAGTGTCCATTATGGATAAAGAAGATGTGAGATATATCTATATCTGTATAGAGCTAGATCTCTACAGATATGCACACACACTCACACGCACACAATGGAGTATTTCTCAGCCATGAAATCTTGCCATTTGCAATGACATTGATGGAACTGGAAAGTGTTATGCTAAGTGAAGGACTTCAGTCAGAAAAAGATAATTATCATATGATTTTACTCCTGTGTGGAATATAAGAAACAAAACAAATGAGCAAAGGGGAAAAAAAGAGAGAGAGGCAAACCAAGAAATAGACTCTTAACTAGAGAGAACAAACTGTTGGTTATGAGAGTAAAGGTGGATGGGGAATGGGTTAAATAGGTGATGGGGATTAAGAAGTGCATTTGTTGTGATGAGCAGAGGGTGTTGTATGGAAGTGTTCAATCACAGTATTGTACACCTGAAACTAATAGTACACTGTATGTAACTACATGGAATTTAACTAAAAGCTTAAAAAAATAAAATAAAAATTAGCTGAAGTTAATTAAACAAATGGAAGAAGAAATCCATTTGTGTGTATAGTAGTCATATTCCTTTAGTTTTTATTTCATTTCTTATATTGGTATTGTGTTCTCTCTTTTTTAATTCATCCTTGCTAAAGGTTCATCAGTCTTATTGACCTTTCAGAGGACCAGCATTTTGCTTCATTGATTTTCCTTATTCCTTTCCTCTTTTCAATTACATTGATTTCTGCTCTTATTCCTTTCACTTAATTTGGTTGTATTTTTCTTTTCCTTTTCTAACCTTTAAATTTGAAGCTTAGGTTATTGATTTGAGACTTTTATTCTTTTCTCTTATCAGTATGTAATGCTGTAAATAACCCTCTAAAAGATATTTGCTGCATCCCACAACTTTTAGTATGCTGTTTTTTCATTTTCATTCAGTATAAAATATTTAAAAATTTTCTTTGAGAGTCCTTTTGTTGACGATGGATTATTTAGAAGTGCTGCTTAATTTCTAACTTTTCCTGTTATCTTTCTATTACTGATTTTCAGTATAATTACACTGTGGTCTGAAAATGAACTTTCTATAACTTCAATTTTTAAATATCCTGTGATTTGCTTTGTGTTTCAGGTCATATCTTGGTGGAAGTTCTGTATACACTGGAAAAAATTATGGTTTTGGGTGGAATTTTCTATTAATGTCTATTAAAACTGGCATTGTTGACTTATTTTATATCTTTACAGAGTTTATGTCTTTTAGTTACATTGTTCCTGAGAGAGAGCATCAAAATCTCTAATTATAATCATAGATTTATGTATATCTCCTTTTAGTTCCTTCAGTTTTTGCTTCATGTATTTCAAAACTCCAGTGTAAGATGAATACACATTTAGAATTTTTATGCCTTGTGAATTGATTCTTGTATCAGTAGATAATATCCTTCTTTATTCCTGAAAATTTTCTTTGCTCTGCAGTTTATTTTGTTTGATATTAATATAGCCACTTCAGCTTTCTGTTGGTTAGTGTTTGCAACATAACTATATCATTATATTTGAAGTGAGTTTACTGTGGAAAACCTAGAGTTGAGTCATTTTTTTTGTTTTAATGCTGACAATCTGTATCTTTTAACTGGTGTGGTTAGACCATTTATTTATGTTTAATGCCTTTATTGATACTTTTGGATATAAGTCTATTTTTCTGTTGGGTGTTTTCTTCTTGTTCCCCTTCTTTTTTGTTTCCTATTTCCCCCTTTCTGGGCTTCTTTGGAGTCTTTGAAGATTTTTTAGTGTTCTGTTTTTAATTTATCTATTGTGACTTTTTACTATATCATTTTGTATGACTTTTTTTTTTTTAAGTGATGGCTCTAGGGATTCCAAAATACATAATTAACTTTTCACAGTATAATTCAGCAGATAGTTTGCCACTTCAATTGGGATGTAAAAATCTTATCACCATTTAGGTCCCTTTGCCCTCCCCCTTTATACTATAATTGTCTTATATAGTATATCTACATTTAAATACCATCAATCAGTTATAATTTTTGTTTTTAGTAGTCAAGCATATTTTTAAAAATTCAAGACAAGAATGGTCTATTATGTTTACCAAGATATTTACCATATTTACCTGTGTGGGTTTTGTTTTTTTGTTTGTTTGTATTTGCTATTCTTTTTTTCTCAGGTTGTCTCAGGTTTCCTTCTAGTACCATTTTCATTCTTTTCAAGAGTTTCCTTTAGGATTTCTTTTAAAGAAGATCTGCTAAGAATTGTCTTAGTATTTTTTATCTGAAAATTTCTTTATTTTACTTTCATTTCTGAAAAATGCTTTTGCTAAGTTTAGAGTTCACTGTTAATAGTCATTAAGTACTGTAAAATTATGGTACCACTTCTTTCTGGCCTCTATGATTTCTGATGAGAAATATACAGTCATTAGATTCATTGCTGTCTGCGGGCATGAGTGTTTGGATTTATCCTGCTTGGGGTTTGCTCTTCTATTTATAGATGTACGTCTCTAGCCAAATTTCATAAAATCTTCAGCCATTATTTCCTCAAATATATTTTTATCACTATACTTTTTCTCCTCTCTCTGACACTCTAATGACATGACATGAGACTTTCTGTTACTGTCTCACTGGTCCCTGAGGCTCTGTTCATTTTTTAATTTGTTCTTTCTATTGCTTAGTTCAGGTCATTTCTATTATACCATCTTCAAGTTCACTGACTCTGCTCTACCATCTTCTTTCTGCTATTGAGTTCATCCAATGTATTTTTATCTCAGTTATTTTGCTTTTCAGTTCTCTCTTCTCTGTATCTTGTGTTTATTTGCCAAGATTTTTTTTTTTAACATTTGTTGTAACAGTGTTCACAATTGCTAGTTTGAGGATTTTAGTCTTTGTCCATGAATCCAACAATTGTGTCATCTTGTCATTGATGTCTATTGAAGTTTTCTTGGTTTATCATATGTCAGGTAATTTTGAATTATATAGCAGAAATTTTGAATATTACATTTTGAGACTCTGAGTCAGTAAAATTTATGGAGAATATAGCTTCTTTTGTTTTAGCAGGCAATTGATTTAGTTAGATTCAGGCCACACATCCCTACCTACCTCCTGTGGGCTATGGTTTCAATGTCAGTTTAGTTTTCAAAGGCTTGGTAATGCTCTTCAGGTACGTTCTGGGTATGTACCACCCAGTGGTCAGTCTGGGGCCTAAGCAGTGGTATATAGTAACTTCAGTTCTCAAAGTCTTTGGTGTGCTAATTAGAATCAGAGCCATAGGGGCACCTGGGTGGCTCAGTTGGTTAAGTGACTGCCTTTGGCTCAGGTCATGATCCTGGAGTCCTAGGATTGAGTCCCGCATCGGGCTCCCAGCTCAGCAGGGAGTCTGCTTCTCCCTCTGACCCTCCCCCCTCTCATGTGCTCTCTCTCTCTCTCTCATTCTCTCTCTCAAATAAATAAATAAAATCTTTTTTTTTTTTTAAAAAAGAATCAGAGACATACAGGTGCAGGTCAGGAGTGAGCTCAGGAGTTCATAAACAACTTTATGAAGTTGATTTCCCAAGCTCTTTCACATCCATCATTTCCCAGGTGCTTTTTGATTCCTTGAGCCCCTTTTTTGGTTCTTTGTCTGGGGCTTTAGTGACACCTCTCTGTCATGTACTTTTGTGATCGGGCTCACATTCTGGTCTAGTAAGACAGAGGACAGAGAGAGAAAAAAAAACAAGATTTTGCCCTTCTCTCTTTCAACTGCAGGTTTGCAGATAGGGAATAAGTTTTCCTGCTTTAGGAATTTGGACTCTTGAGGATCTCATAGCAATTACTGTCAATTCTGCTATAGAATTTTTGGGGGGCTGGAACATGGCAGAACAAAAAAAATAAAAATTTCCCCACCTTGAGTATTCAGAGTTGCCTTTCCTATTCCTCAGCCAGTCTAGAGTGCTTCTCCTGGAGTTCAGTATGTCTGTGCCGCAGTGCTTACTTGTGAGTTTCAGGCTTCACTGAATTCAAGTCACAGGCTGTTGGAGAAGATGAATGGTAAATTCACTACTGATTCTGTGGTATTTCAAATTCTGGTGTTCTTCCTTGATGGGCCTGCAGCTGTTTACTTTTTTTTTTTTTTAAAGATTTTATTTATTTATTAGACAGTGAGGGAGAGAGAAACAGCATGAAAGGGAGAGGGTCAGAGGGAGAAGCAGGCTCCCTGCTGAGCCAGGAGCCCGATGTGGGACTCGATCCCAGGACTCCGGGATCATGACCTGAGCCGAAGGCAGTTGCTTAACCAACTGAGCCACCCAGGCGCCCAACTTTTAAGGTATTCAAATAGTTGTCCAATATTGGGCTTTAGAGTTGTATTCAATAGAAAGAAAGAGTGAAGCATGGTTACTCCTTTTCATATTTATTTATTTATTTATTAAAAGATTTATTTATTTATTTGACAGAGTATGAGAGAGAGAGAGAGAGAAAGAGGGCCCACAAGCAGGGGGAGCAAGAGAGGGAGAAGCAGGCTTCCCACTGAGCAGGGAGCCTGATGTGGGGCTTGATCCCAGACCCTGAGATCATGACCTGAGCCAAAGGCAGACGCTCAACGACTGAACCACCCAGGTGCCCCTCCTTTTCATCATTAACTACGACCATTTTATTTACTTTTAATTAATTTAAATTTAAGTAGCCACTGTGGGTAGCTATGGTAGTGGCTACCATATTGCCTGGCACAGTTTTAGAATGACTAATTATAAAAGCAATTATAAATTTCCCAAATTCATTAGACTCCACCATTTGAGTTCTCTAGAAGAACTAGAATATGCCTAGTGGTCAAATTATTAATCAAATTCTGTCAGGAGACCGTGGAAATTGTTTCTAAAACAAAGATGAAAGCATAAGACAAACTTCATGAAACGCTACAATGTTTTATTGAAGAATAAAACTGAAGGACTGTTCTATAATGATTGGTATGTACTCTTAGTAGTTAACCCCCCAAGGAATTGATGGTAAACCCACTTATGCTGAATTCTGGGCCATAATTTCAGGCATTCTGGGACAGTTTTAGTATTATATTTATGATTGATTATTCCCTAACTCTAGACATGTCTTATTATCATATTTATTTTCCTGTTGTTTAAATGGAATCAAATATATATTTAAAGTCAGTGATTATTAAATATCAATTTCCACTGTCAATAATTTAGGTAAATCTAGGAGGAATAGATGTTGTCTCCTGGATATTCATTGTTTTCATTTTGATATTGAAAACATGTCCCTATTTTCCTTTTCATTTGTGTAATTTAATTTTGTATAGAGAGTTTGGTAGAAGTAATAAGAAAGCAGAAACCTCAGACAAATGTTGATTCTAGTTTTGTTTCTCAGTATTTCTACATTAATCAAAATTGATTTTATAGTGATATATAGGTTGCCTTGACAATTATGGAAACCTAAGTAATACACATAAGGGAATGATTGTATGGAGCCAAAAGATGGTCCTGTGAATCACAAGTCACACTCAGAGATTTTTTGGGGGGGAATGTTTAAAGAAGTCTCCAAATTTTGGAGCTTTGGAAACCTGAAATTACCCATAACCAAAATATGCCTATTTTCCAGGAGCACTACCATTCTCTTCCACAAGTATATGCTGAGTTACTACTCTTTATTAGACACTGGGGATATTACAGTGAATAAAACCTGACAAAATTTTGTTTTCATAAAAGTCACACTCTAGTTTCTCTGCAATTTATACCTTTGGGTAATTTGAGATTGATTGTTGAACCTGATTGGACTGGGTACCATAAGTACTAATGATCTGGGAAAAATTGCTGCCTACCTTTGTATATCACAACTCCTGGAGATTAAGCACATGTTCCTTATTACCTGTTCTAGACAGTCTCAATATAGAAGTTCTTGAATATATTTTGTTTTATTTTAGTACAGGTCACTTTACAAAATGACCCAATGTGACTCTTTTAGTCTCTCTCATAGCCACAGATCTTTCTGATACTGAAGGACCTCATGAAAATCCATACATACATAAGGTTTTTTTTTTTGCTTAATACTACACAAATAGTATGTGTATAAATATATAGATACAAGACAAGGGAGGTACTATTATTCAATATAAATTGGTCCTGAGAAATAAGAGATGCAGGAGGATGAGAAAGTCAGATAAGATAAACCGTAATCATTTTTGCTTTTATTCTTCTAAAGGGTACTTGTGACCCCAGTTTACAATGTGAAGTGGATGGGGGCAGTATTTCACCACATATCCACCAGTTCTCTGGACACCTGTGGGTGTCCTGTAATTCAACTCAATTCTGACACTATCTACCCAAGATAGGATCAGATTCCACAGGCTGAGGGTTCAGTCTCACAAGACTGTCCTCCATCCAACACCTCCCCCTCCCCCAGCCCGCCCACTTCAGATGCCAGTTGCAAGACCAGGTTGTCACCTATATTTCTGACTGACTAGCTTTAAATCAGAGGTTCCTACAACCCCTTCCTTGGGTTCGATTAGTTTGCCAGAGTACTTCACAACTCAGAGAAACATTTTACTTACTAGATCATTAAATTAATTATAAAAGGATATAACTCAGGGACAACCAGACAGAAGAGATGCATAGGGCAGTGGATGGGGAAAGGGTGAGAAACTTCCATGCTCTTTGAGTGCACCACTCTCCCCAAATCTCCATGTGTCCACCAACCTGGAAACTCTTCAGACGCTGTCCTTTTGGGTTTTTATTGAGGTTTCATTACATAGGCACAAATGGTTAAATTGTTGGCCATTGGCCATCGACTCAACCTCCAGACCCTCTGTTCTCCCCAGAGGTCAAGGGGGTCAGGCTGAAAGTTCCAACTTTCAGATGGTAGGCTTGGTTCCCCTGACAACCAGCTCCCATCTTTAGGTGACCTTGGGGCATACCAAAAGTCACCTCATTAACATGACAAAACATACCTTTATCAGTCTTAACACTTAGAGAATTCCAAGTGTTTTAGTGCTAGAAACAGGAACAAAAACCAAACATGTATTTCTAATCATAAATCATAAAATCACACTAATGGTGATTGTCTCTAGGTTTTTAGAACACTAACTGCCCCTAAAAATGTAAATGCAATATAGTGTTCTGTCAGGATGTCTATGTTTTAAAGTTAGCTTATTTATTTGGTATGAAAAGTAGTGAATCATGTGAAGTTCTAGAAGTTTGCCTAATTCACTAAATCCTGACATGGAAGACAGCTTACTGATATGTTTGCACAGAGAAGAGCCCTGAGAGGTTAGAGAATTGGAGATGGTGTTACATCATGTGTGAGTGAAGATGGTTTCCTCATTGCTAGGCTGCCCCTTTGATCTCAAGATGACAAGGAGGCTGTGCACCCCTCTTTTATAATGGGTACATTAAAAGGAAAAAAAATGAGCAGGTGAATCTGGACTTTGACATTAGAGGGAGGTTCAAGCAGATAGGACGTTCAGGTCAAGAAGCATTGATGACAAGTACCAGTAAGCTGGCTGTGTGGTTTTGAGGACTAGGTTAGGATGCACATTTTTGCAAAGTCTTTGACTAGGGAAGTAAGGCAGAACTCTAATGTTGGACTTACAGAGGTATTGGGCAAGAAATGAAGGCACAGACCTAGGACAGAATAACAAGATAATAACTTCTAGTAATCCAGCAACTAGAAGAAAAGTATGATATTCCAAAAATATATTTTTGGATATCTATCCTATACCATATACTGCTTTACTGAAGAAAATAGGCAAAGTGACTGCCCCCATGGAGCTGACCTTTTAGTGAAGAGATATAGAAATTAAACAAGATGAACTTGTGAAAGAGTTGGCATTTTAGATGGTGCTATAGAAAAAAAAAAAGAGGATATAGAGTGCCATGGGAGAGATATGTATGCAACTTTAGTGTGGTTAGGGAGGTGTTCACTGAGAAGGTCATATTTGAGAAGGGTACAAGATTAGAGAGTTCCCAGCTTTGAGGCAGATCATGCTAAGCTTCTTTTGGGGTTTTAACAATTTTAACAATTACTTGAGTATATATAGGAATAATCTCTGGGGTAGTGATGAATCTTGGGGTCTCAGCTTTGAACATTAGGATCTCTGGTTCATGGAATTGAGAAGTCCTCTTTATAACATAACTGTGAAGAAGTGAAAGGACTTAAGAATCCATTTGAGGATCTGCACGTGGTCAGGTTGGGAACTGGTATCCCTAGGAAATGAGGGACCTGGAAAAAGGATGCTAGGTGAATCAGTAAGATTTAAATCAGTAACTGGGATGAGGGAATAGCTAAATCAGAAAGACTAGAAGCAAAATGAGTAACAGGGAATCTGCAGGAATAGCTTCCTGTGCTAAACTTGTGATGTACCATCCAGATTAATCTTTGCCCCCACCCCCACCCCCCGGTAGATTTTTCTGGAATATAAAATACAAACTTATGGTGATTTTTGACATTTATGGGTTATACAATCATCTCTTAACAGCAGATCCACGTGCTTGAGTCTGACTTGGGTAGGGTTGCCAGATAAAGTATAGGATGCCTAGATAAATTTGGATTTTAGATAAACAATGAAAAATCTTTTATTATAAATATGCCCCAAATATTACATGGGGTATACTACAGTAAGTATACATACACAAAAATTTTTATTTTTCTGAAATTCAAATTTAATTAAGCATATTTTCTTTGCTAAATCCGGCAGCCCTAGATTTGAAGCTCATCTGGAGGTCCAGATCTTGGTGGGCCACACTTTGAGGTATGTGGTGGAAAGCAAAACCTCCTTCTTCTTCAGTAGCATTTTTGTTCTTAGAGATATTAGCATCCTCCACATCTGAGGTCTTAAAATGGAACTTATGGACTTTGTAGAAAACTGTATTATTTATAGCAGTGTTGTAAGTAATGGCTAGTGATGAATTCTATTCCTCTAGAGCAGCATTTAAACTTTTAACACCATAGAACTTATCTAGGAAGTATAAAATCAGAGTGGTGCTAAGAGTCCTGAGCCATATCTAATGGGTCTCCCCTTTATCTTCTGCAGTGGCTCCTAAAGCATGTCTGTGAAAACCTGGGACTCCTTGGTATTCACTTGGAAGACCACTGCTTTAGCATCAAGAATTGGCTAAAAAGATCACCATTTTTTAAAAAAAATTCCTTTCTACTGTATTTGTGATCAAGCATTCTAAATACTTTGGTGGAGGTGAGGAAATCTAAAGGAATGAGACAATTTTTTTCTAAAGAAAAGAAATTTAAATGGAATATATTTCTAATAATGAGAATGTCTGGGAAAAATATATTAACTTGGCAAGGAGGGGAACTCCATCTCCCCACCACCCACACTTTGTTTTGCCATGATATCTCTCATTATAATGCCCAAGTTATTTTTTTCATAAGGAATTAGACCCGATTTTATTTCTAGCACAAAAGATGTAGCATGCATTTTTATTTGCTTTTGATTAAAGTCTCACCCATTTTGAAGATCTGCAGATAATTACTGAAAGAGTCATAGGTCACTTAAGAATACTGGAGTACATCCAGACAATACATATGGTATTTTAATTAATTTCCTATCCGTTCTTTTCTTTGTGCTGTTGTCATTGTTGGACAGTTTAAAAGCCATATGAACGTACTTAATTATATTTGGCTGTAGAGTGGGCAAGGCTATGTGGAAAATGCTATCTTGAGGAGTCAGGTTTATATTGTGATTCTTAGAATTCACTTTGAGAATAGTGTGTTAGAATCAAGTGTACTTCTAATTTAGGGATACCATCTTTATTTCTGACTTATTTTCAAGTTAAATTACTATGTAGATTTGACGTGGAATGTATTATCACAGAATAGGCCTTGACAATCCTAATTCAGGCAGAACTCAATGCTGGAGAGTCTCAAGCCTTTGTCCTAGGCTGCCCCTTCCAGTATTCCTCCTCCATTCTTTCCTTTCTCTACACATTTCTTCCTATCCTGTCCTGTCCATTTTTTTTCCTTTCCTTCTTTTCTTTCTCTCTTGCTCTGTAAATGGCCTTATCCATTCCTATCAATGTCCCCTTTTCCTCCACCCAAAATTAATATCCCTGGTACTTGATTTATCTTTACTATTGGCAGTTGGAGTATGGGCAGGTAGGCTTGGCAAATTAGGTGCTGGTGCCTGGGTTTGAATTGGACGTTAGTGACTCAAAGAAGCAGGAATGCTAGAGAGTTTATCTGGGTGGGAATAAGCAGCACCCAAATCTATATCCTGGGGGCAGTCTGAACTGTGGTGCCAGTGGCCATATTCAGCATCTGGGGCCAGCAGTGGCCCCTGCCAAGGCCTCAGCAGAGGAACAATAGCATGATTTTTACTGTTCTTGGCTGACCAGCATTTTGTAGTTCTTGTTTTTTTTCTGGGTGTGTTTTTCCAGACTCCTTGGAAATTCCATGGTATCTTTTCAATAAATTTCTTTTCTACTTAAATTAGCTAGAGTTGGTTCTTATTGTTTGTTGATTGCCATGATGTCCAGATTCATAATTTTAGCCCAGACTTCTTTTCCGAGCTTCAAATCCAAATGCCAACCTAAACTTTTCACTTAGATGTCTTACATTGGAGTCATCTCACATTAATGTGTCAAAAACTGAACTTGTATTCTATTCCCAGGCCTGATCTTTTCCCCAGTCTTCCCCGTTCTACCCTTGATTCACTCCAGTTATGTTGGCATCTGTTGGATGGTGGATTGTTCACTTCTACGTAGCTGCTCCAGGCCAGAGACCAGCAAATAGCCAGAACAACTGAGTGGGAGAATGAAGACTCTCTGAGAAGGGATCAAAGTTAACTTCTCAAGGAACTGTTTCACTTGTATCTGACGATGTGTCCGTGTCCATCAGTATTACCTTTCGACACCCATGCACACCCCTCCAGGCTGGCTTCATGCCACTCCTGTCTTTGCTGACCGTGCTGCAGACCCACTGGTCATTTTCAGGTTCTTGAACATGCCAAGTTCTTTTCATTGTCAGGCCCTTACACAGGCTGTTCACTGTGTTTAGAAAGCTCTTCTCTTCACTTCACTAACTTCTTTCTATCCTTTAGTTTAAATAGTATTTATTTGTCTTCTCTGATCCCTAAAACTAAATTATGTCTCCCTGACATTGTCTTTTATTTTCCCCTAGGCAGTAACTAGAACAATCTTTACAGATTTTTTTTTTTTTTTACAGATTACAGAAAATACAGTCAAAATATTTTATTTGAAAGTCTATATTTATTTGGGTCTATATTTATTGGTTTAATGTCTTCTTCCTCCATTAGACTACATGCTTCCTGAAGGTAAGGACATTGATCATTCTATTCATTGTATCCCTAGCACATGCACAGTGTGAGGAACAGGGTGGATGTTCAAGAAATATTTTTTGGAACAATGAATAAATAAAGGAAAATCTTAAATTTGGGAGATGTTGGTGAGGAGGAGAGGATAAATTACAAACAGGAGAGGATAAATTACAAGGGAAGCTTCATTGCTCCTGCCCTTTAATTAATTTATCAAATTATGTCCCTATCTCATGAAAAGAATTCTTTTCGAATGGTAGCATTGCCAGCTCAAGGCAAATATAATCTGGTATATTGTTATACAGAATATCGTAAACTTCTTACTCCTTTGCCTTTCTTAGCGCTGTCATATGTGTACAACCAAGGAATGCTAGCCTCCCAGGAGGCCTCCTCTGTCAGCCCTAGGCAGTGTTCATGAACTTCATTACTTACCCAGAGTAGTACTAAGTTACCCATCTTTCTCACCCTCTCTGCTGCTCTTCTTGCGTGCTTATCTGTCTAGTGTTGCTGAGTGATTCCTTCTGCAGCTACTGCCTGTTCACTACCTTGCACCACTACCATTCACAGCAACCTTCCTTTTCAGGTTGTACTGAGGTTCATTTTTCACCTTCATAAATGCTTTTACTGATGTGGATCTTTCCAGAAATGTTAAAGACCCTTCTTTTTTTTAAATTCTTTTTTTAAATTAACTTTTAATGTATTATTTGTTTCAGGGGTACAGGTCTGTGATTCATCAACTAAGGACTCTTCTTATTTATTGGAAAAGAAAAAAAAATCTGTCGATGGTATACAGGCATTTGTTTTCTGCCAGTTTCCTTCCTTTTTCAGATCCATAATGGACTTAGAAGACAATCCACTTGTGTCATGGTCTTCCTATTTCCCACTATGGGTTTTTACTTTTTACTCAGTCAGGAATAGCTAAGAGGAAGAAGTGTGAAGTACAGTGTCCCCTTGATTCCTCAGCAGTGAAGCCTTCTCCATGAAGAAAAACATTGGTCAAATTGCCTTTGGGCAACTGCTCTTTCAGGAAGCCATGGTATATACCTGTTTTCCCAGTCACCCTAACAGTCTGACCATTCTGAAATAGGGGAAATCCTCTTTTCTCCCATACTTAGCCTTGTCCTATGCTTTCAGGCTTCCAGGCAAGCATGTAGGTCACCTGAGGCCATTTGAAACATAGCTCCTTTAATCCCTGAACGGCTCCAGAGAAATGAATTATAGGTATGGACAGAGAATTTAATTCATTAGCTTCTTGGAAGCTTGTTGTCCTTTTACAACATAACTTAATAACTTCTGCTACTTTTTTAATATGAAAAATGAATTTTCTGACAAAGAACTTGTTAGGAATTGTCCAAAACCTATGGAAAGGCTTGGACTGAAGAGAGAGATTCTTCTGATTTAGTTAGTTTGCAAATTGCTGGGGCAAAGTTCTCTCTGATGATTATCCAAATGTTAGAGTCTCAATAATGTCCACTTCTTAAAAAAAAACACCCTTTAATACTCAGGATGAGGATTTGAATAATTGCCTTGAACAGAGAGCACTTCTGAGGAATGACTGATTATGAATTCTAAGTCTTGAAGCTCCTAGAACTAAAAAAATATGATCATAATACATTTTATTCTACCCTAATCAATATTTTTATGGATTGTATTATTCTTTACTCATTTAAAAGTGTGTTTAAGGGATGCCTGGGTGACTCAGTCGGTTAAGCATCTGCCTTTGGTTCAGGTCATAATCCCAGGGTCCTGGGATCGAGATCTGCATCAGGCTCCTTGCTCAGCGGGGAGCCTGCTTCTTCCTCTGCATGCTGCTCCCCCTGCTTGTGCTCTCCCCCTCTCTCTCTGTCAAATAAAATCTTAAAAAAAAATAAATTGAAGTTTAAAATAAATAAATAAACAAACAAACAAACAAATAAATAAATAAAAGTGTGTTTAAGTTTGTAATACCAACACTGGTGGGGATGGATAGTAACACGGACCACCCAAAATAATGATGTACTTTAAAATCAATGAGATGCTTTCTATCTTAGAGAGTAGTAGACTTAACCTATCTCTTTATGTTTTGCTTGGGCTAACATTAAAACAGTTTACAATCTGGGGTGCCTGGTGGCTCAGTCAGTTAAGTGTCTGCCTTAAGTTCATGATCTCAGGGTCCTGGGATCAAGCCCTGCATCAGGCTCCCTGCTCAATGGGGAGTCTGCTTCTCCCTCTCCCTCTGCCTCCCCCTCACCCCCTGCTTGTGTGCTCTCTCTATCTCAAATAAATAAATAAAATCTCAAAAAAAATTTACAATCCTTGAACTTATGCTAATGAGTGCCAGAATAAATGATGTGTAGGTGTTTTATGTTCCCAACTCCCGAGGGTCGCCTACTTTTTCCTGGGTCTAGCCCCTTACCATTTTACCACCTTTCTCGTAAGACTTTGACCATCAACCATTCTCTCATTGCTCTCGGCATATTCAGTTTTTACTTTCCGTTGATCATTTCTTCTAAGCCCATGAATATACACACACCAATATCCCCAAATCTAAAACATTACACACACTAATTCTTTTAAACCTGATTTCTCTTCAAGCTGTCTCAACTCTCTCATTTCTTTAACTGCCAACCTTTTGAGATCATGATATATACTATCTACCTTCACTTCTTTGTATTTTACTCACTTTCCAAGCACTTAAAAATTGTTTTTGCCGGGCGCCTGGGTGGCTCAGTTGGTTAAGCGACTGCCTTCAGCTCAGGTCATGATCCCGGAGTCCCGGGATCGAGTCCCATATCGGGCTCCCTGCTTGGCAGGGAGTCTGCTTCTCCCTCTAACCCTACCCCCTCTTGCACTCTTTCTCTCTCTCTCAAATAAATAAATAAATAAATAAATCTTAAAAAAAAAATTTAATAAAAAAAATTGTTTTTGCCTTTACTTCTGTATTAGTTTTCTAGGCTGCTATAACAAGTCACCACATACTTGGTGGCTTAAAACAACACAAATTTATTCTCTTATGGTTCTTGAAGATGGTGTTCCAAAATCAGGTTCACTGGGCTGAAACCAAGGGGTTGGCAGGACCTTATTCCCTCTGGAGACTTTAGGAAGAATCTGTTTCATTGCATTTTCCAGCCTCTAGCACTGTATTCTTTGTCAGCTCCTGGTGGCCATCTGTATTCTTCGGCTCATGGCCCCTTCTTCCATCTTCAAAGCTCATACTGTAGCATCTTCACGTCTCTCTCTCTCTGTTGATGTCATTGCACCATTTTCTCTCCTCTGTATTAGCTTTCCTTCTGCCTCCATTCTCTAAAGATACTTGTGATTACATTTAGGGTCCATCCAAAGAACCTAGGATATTTTCTCACTTAAAAATCCTTAACTTAATCACATCTGGAATTTTGGGGGGCCATTATTCAGCCTGCCACATTGTTCAAGAAATCAGTTCATCAGATTCCTGATCACAAACCTGATGGCATTACTCATCCTTTTTTTCTTCCTCTGTGTAGCATTTAACAGTGACTCTGGCTTCTTGAAGCATCCCTGTGTCTCACTTCTGTGCCAATACTCCTGTTTCTCTGACAACCATGTTTATGCCCTTCTCTTCCTCTCACTTCTAAATGTAGGTTTTCCTAAATATTCTCTCCTTAATTTCTCCTTTTTTGCTTTCTGTACTACCTTCCTTGACCATCTCATCCACACCCATGACTTCTTAATCCTCATATCCTGGTTAGATCCTCTTCAGGGCTCTGGCTCTCATCTAGGTGCATGCTAGACTTCTTTCAGACAGGCAACCCTGAGGTTTAGTAATGAGACTGAATTCATTACCACTCCCTCTAAACATCTTCTGCCTCCTTAATCAGTATTGCAGTTAATGACTCCAGCATTCGGAAGAATAATCAGACCTCTTTCTCTTGCTTTGTCTTGGCCACTACCTTATTTCAAGTCCTAATTGCTTCTGATAATGAGCTATATCAGTAATTTCCTAGCAGATTTTCCTCCCTGTGATTTTTAGCCATTCTTTGCTTCTGGAATCAGCTTTCTAAAGCCTGGCTGTAATGAGTGTAAATTTTGCATTAAAAATCCTGAGTTTTCCCCCCTACCCCATCAGCATGTTCTGATTAAAACCCAGATTTGTGAGGGGCACCTGGATGGCTCAGTTGGTTAAGCATCTGCCTTCAGCTCAGGTCATGATCCCAGGGTCCTGGGATGGAGCCCTGCATCGGGCTCCCAGCTTAGCAGGGAGCTTGCTTCTCCTCTCTTTGCTGCCTGCCCTCTCACCCCCCATGCTCTCTCTTGCTCTCTGTTTCTTTCTCTCTCAAATAAATAAATAAATAAAATCTTTTTTAAAAAAACAAATTTGTGGACTTCAAGGCTCTCTCCAACTTGATTTCAAATGTGACTTATAGATGTATCCCCCACCTGTGTACTCACTTTAGGTCCTGCCACAACCTGCCAAATGTGCAGAGTTCATGTCTTTATGCCATTGTTTATTATATCTATTTCCTCATTTTTCTTTATGAAAATCTCACAATGCAGACCTCCAGGCAAAAACATAATATGCATGATAGCTAAGTATATTTTAAATTTAAATAATTATTCAATATTCTCCTTGCTTTGCCATTGCATAGAGCTAGTATTCTCTGATGGGCTTCGGTAAGTATTGCCCTTATCAAAATTGGAGGTCCTATATGAATTTTCTCTTAGTGAAGGGAAGGTGCCACTTAGCCAAAGGCCTAGTTTAAACCATTCATTTCATTTATTCATTCTTTCTTTTATACATTAATTCTACAACTCTTTATTGAATACCTACTATGTGCTGGACACTGTTCTAGACCCTGGGGGATAAAACAAAAAAACTAACATGGTCTCTGCCTTTCTGGAGCTTACAGATTAGTGAGGAAACAGTATTAATGAAAAACATCAAAATAAAGACAATGGCGTCTGTGTCAAGTACTAAGAAGAAGAGCACTTTTACTGGAGTGTATCAGTAGGTGCTGACCTAGTGTTGGGTTCATAAAAGGCTTCCCTGAGGAAATAATGAATGAATAGCAAAGGGGAGGAAGACATTCTCAAAAGCCCTTATCCACATAATTTTTTTTTTTAATTTTTTTATTCTTATGTTAATCCCCATACATTACATCATTAGTTTTAGATGTAGTGTTCCATGATTCATTGTTTGTGCATAACACCCAGTGCTCCATGCAGAACGTGCCCTCTCTAATATCCATCACCAGGCTAACCCATCCTCCCCCCCTCCCCTCTAGAACCCTCAGTTTGTTTTTCAGAGTCCATCATCTCTCATAGTTCGTCTACCCCTCCGATTTCCCCCCCTTCATTCTTCCCCTCCTGCTATCTTCTTCTTTTTTTTTTTAACATATATTACATTATTTGTTTCAGAGGTACAGATCTGAGATTCAACAGTCTTGC
>NC_138381.1:47179345-47199150 GCF_054177405.1 Leptonychotes weddellii | reverse complement strand
CCCTCTCTCCCCCCCCACCCCCCACTCCAGCAACCCTCAGTTTGTTTCCTGCGATTAAGAATTCCTCATATCAGTGAGGTCATATGATACATGTCTTTCTCTGTTTGACTTATTTCGCTCAACATAATACCCTCCAGTTCCATCCACATCGTTGCAAATGGCAAAATCTCATTCCTTTTGATGGCTGCATAATATTCCATTGTATATATATATATAATTTTTTTTTTTTAGTTTCAAGTTTTTATTTAAATTCCAATTAGTTAACATACAGTGTAATATTAATTTCAGGTGTAGAATTCAGTGATTCATCACTTACATTCAACACCCAGTGCTCATCACAATCAGTGTCCCTAATTCCCATCAGCCTTTTAACCCATCCTCCCACTCGCCTCCCCTCAACCCTCAGTTTGTTCTCTATAGTTAAGAGTCTGTTTTATGGTTTGCCTCTCTTTTTTTCCCCCATGTTCATTTGTTTCTTAAGTTCTACATATGAGTGAAATCATATATTTGTCTTTCTCTGACTTACTTATTAGGCTTAACAATACTCTCTAGCTCTATCCATGTTATTGCAAATGGCGAGATTTCATTCTTTTTGATGGCTGAGTAATATTCCATTGCCTATATATACCACATCTTCTTTATCCATTCATCAGTCTATGGACATTTGAGCTCCTTCTGTAATTTGGCTGTTGCAAATAATGGTGTTATAAACACTGAGGTGCATGTATCCCTTTGAGTCAGTATTTTGGTATCCTTTGGGTAAATACCTAGTAGTGCAATTGCTGGATCATAGGGTAGTTCTATTTTTGACTTTTTGAGGAACCCCCATACTGTTTTCCAGAGTGGCTGCACCAGCTTGCATTCCCACCAGCAGTGTAAGAGGGTCCCCTTTCTCCACATCCTCGCCAACATCTGTTGTTTCTGTATTGTTAATTTTAGCCATTCTGGCAGGCGTGAGATGATATCTCATTGTAGTTTTGATTTGTATTTCCCTGATGATGAGTAATGTTGAACATCTTTTCAAGTGTCCGTTAGCCTTATGTATGCCCCAATAGACATAGGAAAAATGTCTATTGCTGTCTTCTGCCTGTTTCTTAATTCAGTTATTTGTTTTTTGGGTGTTGACTTTTATAAGTTCTTTATATATTTTGGATACTATATATACTATATATTTTGGATATATCATTTGCAAATATCTCCTCCCATCCTGAAGGTTGCCTTTAGTGATTATTTCCTTTGCTGTGCAAAAGCTGTTTATCTTGATGAAGTCCCAATAGTTCATTTTTGCTTTATTTCCCCTTGCCTCCGGAGATGTATGTATTAAGAAGTTGCTATGGGCAATGTCAAAGAGGTTACTGCCTGTGTTCTTTAGGATTTTGATGGTTTCCTATCTCACATTTAGGTCTTTCATCCATTTTGAATTTATTTTTGTGTATGGTATAAGAAAGTATCCCAGTTTTATTCTTCTGCTTGTTGCTGTAAAATTTTTACAACAACATTTGTTGAAGAGACTATCTTTTTTCCATTGGATATTTTTTCCCTTTTTGTCAAAGATTAATTGACCATATAACTGTGGGTCCATTTATGGGTTCTCTATTCTGTTCCATTGCTATGCATCTGTTTTTGTGTCAGTACCATACTGTCTTGAGGATTACAGCTTTGTAATACAGCTTGAAGTTGGAATTGTGATGCCTCCCACTTTGCTTTTCTTTTTCAACATTACTTTGGCTATTCCAGGTCTTTTCTGGTTCCATACAAATTTTGATTGTTTTTTCTAGCTCTGTGAAAAATGCTGGTGTTATTTTGATAGGGATTACATTGAATTTGTGGATTGCTCTGGGTAGTATAGACATTTTAACAATATTTGTCTTTCCAATCAATGAGGATGGAATGTTTTTCCATTTCCTTGTGTCTTCTTCAATTTCTTTCATAAGTGTTATATAGTTTTCGGAGTACAGATCTTTTACCTCTTTGGTTAGGTTTATTCCTAGGGGTCTTATTATTTTTGGTGCTGTTTTAAATGGGATTGATTTCTTGATTTCTCTTTCTGCAGCTTGATTATTGGTATATAGAAATGCAAGAGATTTTCTGTACATTGATTTTGTATCTTGTGACTTTATTGATTTTGTGTATCAGACCTAGCAAATTTTTGGTGGAGTCTTTTGGGTTTCTACATAGAGTATCATGTTGTCTGCAAATAGTAAAAGTTTGACCTCTTCCTTGCTGATTTGGATGCCTTTTATTTCTTTTTGTTGTCTGATTGCCAAGGCTAGGACTTCCAGTACTATATTAAATAACAGTGGTGAGGATAGACATCCCTGTCTTGTTCCTGACCTCAGAGGAAAAGCTGGTATTAGCTGTGGGCCTTCATATGTGGCCTTTATTATGTTGAGATACGTTTGCTCTATCTCTACTTTGTTGAGGGTTTTTATTGCGAGTGCATGCTGTACTTTGTTAAATGCTTTTTCTGCACCTATTGAGAGGATCATATGGTTCTTGATTGATTTGCAAATATTGAACCACCCTTGCAACCCAGGAATAAATCCCACTTCATCATGGTGAGTAATTCTTTTAATGGACTGTTGGGTTTGATTTACTAGTGTTTTGTTGAAAATTTTTGTATCCATGTTCATCAGGGATATTGGCCTCTAGTTCTGTTTTTTCATTGGGTGTTTGTCTGGTTTTGGAATCCGGTAATGCTGGCCTCCTAGAATGACTTTGGAAGTTTCCCTTTCATTTCTTTTCTTTTCTTTTTTTTCTTTTGGAGTAGTTTGAGAAGAATAGGTATTAACTCTTCTTTAAATGTGTGGTAGAATTCCCCTGGGAAGCCATCTGGCCCTGGACTTTTGTTTGTTGGGAGATTTTTTATTACTGATTCAGTTTCTTTGCTGGTTATCAGTTTGTTCAAGTTTTCCATTTCTTCCTGTTTCAGTTTTTGTAGTTTATATGTTTCTAGGAATTTATCCATTTCTTCCAGATTGCCCAATTTGTTGGCATATAATTTTTCATAATATTCTCTTATAATTGTTTGTATTTCTGTGATGTTGGTTATAATCTCTCCTCTTTCATTCATGATTTTATTTATTTGGGTGCTTTCTCTTTTCTTTTTGATAAGTCTGGTTAGGAGTTTATCAGTTTTTAAAATTTTTTCATAGAAACTTCTGGCTTCATTGATCTATTCTACTGTTTTGTTGTTGTTGTTGTTTCTGTCTCATTTATTTCTGCTCTAGTCTTTATTATTTCCCTTCTGCTGGCTTTAGATGTCATTTGTGGTTCTTTTTCTCCTTTAGGTGTAAGGTTATGTTGTATATTTGAGATTGTTCTTGCTTTTTGAGGTAGACTTGTATTGCTGTATACTTCCCTCTTATGATTGCTTTTGCTGCATCCCAAAGGTTGTGGACTATTTTGTCTTCATTTTCATTTGTTCTCATGTATTTTTAAATTTCTTATTTAATTTCCTCATTGACCCAGTCATTCTTTAGTAGGATGCTCTTTAGCCTCCATGTATTTCTGGTCTTCCCAATTTTTTTCTTGTGGTTTACTTCAAGTTTCACAGCATTGTGGTCTGAAAATATGCATGGTATGATCTCCATCTTTTTATACTTGTTGAGGGCTGATTTGTGACCCAGTATGTGTTCTATTCTGGAGAATGTCCTGTGTGCAGTCAAAATGAATATGTATTCTGTTGCTTTAGGATGAAATGTTTTGAATATGTCTGTTAATTCCATCTGGTTCAGTGTGTCATTCAAAGCCATTGTTTCCTTGTTGATTTTCTGCTTAAATGATCTGTCCATTGATGTAAATGGGGGTGTTTAAGTCCCCTACTATTATTGTATTATTATCAATAATATCCTTTGTGTTTGTTATTAATTATTTTATATATTTGGGTGCTCCCAAGTTGAGGGCATAAATATTTACAATGTTAGATCTTATTATTGGATAGACCCCTTTATTTTAATGTAGTGCCCTTCTTCATCTCTTGTTACAGTTTTTGGTTTAAAATCTAGTTTGTCTGATAGAAGTATGGTTACTCCAACTTTCTTTTGACATCCATATGCATGGTACATATTTCTCTGTCTCCTCACTTTCAATTTGTGGGTACTTTTAGGTCTAAAATGAGTCTCTTATAGGCAGCATATAGATGGGTCTTTTTTTTTTTTATCCATTCTGACACCCTATGTCTTTTGATTGGTGTTGAGTCCATTTATGTTCTGAGTAATTATTGCTAGATATGAATTTAGTGCCATTTTATTACCTGTTTTGTCATTGTTTCTGGAGATTTTCTCTGTTCCTTTCTAGTTTTTGTCACTTTTGGTCTTTCTTTACTACTCAAAGAGTCCCTTTTAATATTTCTTGCAGGGCTGGTTTAGTGGCCATGAAATCCTTTAGTTTCTGTTTGTCTGGAAATATTCTTGGCCACATGTTTTCCCATTCTGCAAGTTGAATACGTCATGCACTCTTTTCTTGTCTGCCAAGTTTCTGTGGAGAGATCTTCTGCTAACCTTATTTGTCTTCCCTTGTAAGTTAGGGACTTCTTTTGCTGCTTTTAGGACTTTATCTCTATATTTTGCAAATTTAACAACGATATGTCTTGGTGTTGTCCTGTTTTTGTTAATTTTGATCGGAGTTCTGTGTGCCTCCTGCATTTGGATGTCTGTTTCCTTCCCCAGATTAGGGAAGTTTTCAGCTATCATTTGCTCAAATAAACTTTCTGCCCACTTTTCCCTGTCTTCTTCTTCTGGGACTCCTATGATATGAATGTTATTATGCTTTATGGAGTCACTGAGTTCCCTAAGTCTACATTTGTGTTCCAACATTTTTCTTTCTCTCTTCTTTTCAGCTTCATTATTTCCCATAATTTTATCTTCTATATCACTTATTTGTTCCTCTGCTTCTTCCATGCTTGTGGTCATTACATCCAGTCAGTTTTGAATCTTAGTTATTGCGTTTTTCATTTCAGCCTGATTGGTTTTTAGATCTTTTATCTCTGTGGCAAGTGACTCCCTGGTGTCTTCTATGGTTTTCTCAAGCCCAGTTAGTGTCCTTAGGATTGTTGCCTTAAAATCTGGATCAGTCATATTACTTATATCTGTTTTGATTATATCCCTGGCCGTGACCTTTTCTTGTTCTTTCTCTTGGGATGAATTCCTCCATCTTGGCATTTTGTGTAGGTCTCTGTCTTTCTGTGTTAGGAAAGTCTGTTATGTTTCCTGCTTCTGAGAGTAATGATTTTATGAAGAAGAAGCCAGATACTAGCACTAGAACCTAGTGCTTCAGGAAGTGTCTCTGGTGTATGGTGTGTGCATTCTGCATTATGCTGCTATGCACTCTACTCTGTCTCTCAGGTCAGTCTTCTGCAGGCTTTCTCCTTGCCTGCAATGGGGAGTGTTTGGACCTTGGCCAGAGGTGAGTTTTAACTAGGTGCGCTCTGGTCTGCTTGTTAATAGAGACCTGATGCTATTTCCACTAGAGCTGAAGCTTCGCAGAACTCTATGGTCAGTAGATGTGGTGTGTGTAGGTATTTGTGCAGGTCTTCTGGGGCAGGGACCTGCTGTGCTGGTTCTCAGGCACACTTGTCCAGCAAAGCAGCACCTGCAGAGTGCAAGGGGGTGGGCTTGGTGTAAGTGGTTTAGACCACCACTGTTGGCAATGTGCTGCTTACTGAAGTTAGTTTGTGCTAAGGGGCTGGGTCAGAACAATATGGCACCAGCCAGCTCCCAATTCCCCTGAGAGGATAGTTCTTGTTTGATGCTGTCCAGCAAGCCCTTTCAGAAGAGCAAATAATCTCTCCTCGTGTGTCCCAGGTGTCCCTAAGATCGCTGCCTTCAATCTGTCTGTGTCTGAGCCATCTGGCTGTTTGGCAGTGCAATGTACCTTGGAGGGTATCCCAGGCAGGCTAGCTGAGTTTTAAAACTCCAAACTTTAGGGACCTAGCATGGCAGGGACCTGCACTGGTCCTATGAGGGAGGGTCTTGCTGCACTAGGGTGATGCAGGTTTGTCCCAGAAGGGCAGTTGTACCAAAGCATGGGGTTTGTGGTAAAGCACAGGAAAGAGCCAGTGTCCAGGTTAGCTGCCCTCAGCAGGTGTCTTTGTGCCTATCCTAGGGGACAGGCGAGAGAAATGATGCCTGCTGGCTCTTTTGTCCCCAGAGAGGCAATGCGACCTCTCTCAGATGGACTCCAGGAAGGGGGAACCGTCTCTCCCAGTACATCCCAGAGGATCTTCAGATCACACCTTTTGCACCCTGAGCTATCTGCCCTCCTTCTCCACAGAAGCACTGCAGTGCCCCCTGGATACCGCACCGGCCATACTGCAGACCTCTAAAACTCCAGTCTTTAAGCCCCCCTATGCTATAAAAACTCACAAAAGTCAGCCCCTTACATTTTCCCAGTCAATGACTTTGGGGCAGTGTTTTCATTGTGCAATCTTCTGTGTGCTCCTCTCTGTCTCTCTCTCACCTCTCTTCATGACCAGGGCTCCCTCCTTTCCACAGCACCCTCAATCTGTTTCTCCCCCAAACCCTGTCTCTGCACCTCCTACTTTCAGTGTTGCCTCTTCTCTTCCTCTAGTTGAGTAGTTTGTTCTGTAAGGCCTCAGATCAATTTTTTGGGTATTCAGAATGATTTGATATTTATCTAGCTGTGTTTGAGGGATGAGACAAGCCTAGGGTCCTCCTACTACTCCACCATCTTAGCTCCTCCTGCCCTTATCCACATATTACACAGAGATTAATTGGGAAGAGAAAAACCCACCTCAAATATATATTTAGGTACTAATTGGGAGTGTGCAGATTGTTAGATGTAGAGATTATATCCCTTAAATATACCTATGATGATATAAAGCTATGTTAAGGCCAAAGTGACACTAAGAGGTAACAGTACTTGTAATGGGCGTACTGAGGTGTAAAATTCTTTATAATGCTATTTGGGATCCCATAAATAGCTCTGTGGGAAAGGTTGATATGTTTTCCTTTTCCAAAGTGTTTCCAAAGTGTTCCAAAAACACAATTCTTACTTCCTCAGGAGCACCTGGTTTGCTTATTATTTACTTAACAGCTACAGAACAGCTTGTTCTCTTATTTCAGTTTTTCTTTCCCTTTTAACCCCTGAGATCAGAGAGTTAAGTGTTAATTATGCTCCATATTTATTATCATTGTCATTATCAGTATACAAACTGTCTCTTGCTTCATTTCATTTTATATTTTCCCCCATCTTTACATTTTCCCCTACCTCACATATCTCTTTAAATATACATGTATTTTTATGACCTCACTGATATGAGGAATTCTTAATCTCAGGAAACAAACTGAGGGTTGCTGGAGTGGGGGGTGGGTGGGAGGGATGGGGTGACTGGGTGATAGACACTGGGGAGGGTATGTGCTCTGGTAAGCACTGTGAATTGTGCAAGACTGTTGAATCTCAGATCTGTACCTCTGAAACAAATAATGCAATATATGTTAAAAAAAAAAAAAAAGAAGAAGATAGCAAGAGGGGAAGAATGAAGGGGGGAAATCGGAGGGGTAGACGAACCATGAGAGACGATGGACTCTGAAAAACAAACTGAGGGTTCTAGAGGGGAGGGGGGGTGGGAGGATGGGTTAGCCTGGTGATGGGTATTAGAGAGGGCACGTTCTGCATGGAGCACTGGGTGTTATGCACAAACAATGAATCATGGAACACTACATCTAAAACTAATGATGTAATGTATGGGGATTAACATAACAATAAAAAAATTAAAAAAAATATACATGTATTCTATGCAGTGCATCCAAACGAACTTGCTGTCCACCCCAAGATGCTATTCACTTCTGGTCTTACAGGTCAGAACTCTATTAGTGGGTGTCAGGGATCCCACCTCTCAGATACCTCTGGACCTGCCCTTCCCTCCATCCATACTGACAGTTTTCAGTGGTTCAGACATTTGATATTTATTTCCTGCTATATTGTAATGATCATCCTAAGTGATCTTCCTAACTCTAGTATGATTTGCCAAATGCAGCCAAAATGACTTTTCTAAAACACAAATCTGATGATATAACTCCTCTGCTTTAATATCTTCCATTGCTCTCTTTTTTGGTGAAAGACATTAGAATGGTGTCAAGGCTTCTCCCATTCTCACCCCTGCCTGCAATCACTGTACCTTTTCATAAACACACAATGCTTGCATATTGAGCTACTTGGCAGCCCTCCATATGTACCTCTTGTTTCTTGCTTCTGTACCTTGCACATGGTGTTCAAATGCAAAGATGACCAGAAAAAGGTATTACAAATAGAAAATCCAACAATAGAACAAAGGCACAGAGGAGAATCACTTGATTTGAAGTCAGTATATTTTTAACCATCTGCTGTTTATTTTATACACATAACAGACCCATTGGTAATAGTGATGAAGCATTAGGACTGTTGACATTGATATTTAAGGACATAACAAAGAGCATGAAATTCTGATAAATCTTCAAATTTAGTTTAAAATAATTTGTAACAACAAATCTATAATTTGGCAAACATGTAATTAAAATTCTTATGTAAGTGAAGCAAAATCTTGCTAAGAAATGTACAGGAGCACCTGGGTGTGCAATTAAGTGTCTGACTCTTGGTTTGGGCCTGGGTTGTGATCTCAGAGATCAGGCCCTGCATGGGGCTCTGAGCTCAGTGTGGACTCTGCTTGAAATTTTCATTCCCTCTCCCTCTACCCCTCCAACTCATGCTCTCTCTCTTTCTCTCTCAAATAAATAAATAAATAAATAAATAAATAAATAAATAAATAAATAAATAAATAATCTTTTAAAAAAGGGAAAAAACCAGAAGTGCACAGAAATGATCATATTGTTTTTATGATTTCATTGATTGGAAATGAAGCCTATTTTCCGCCTTAGTATGTTACTTGCCAGTTGTACCCTGAGACTTTATCTTTCATCTTGTTATTTGCAATCAAAACTTAAGAATATAAAAATAATCCTGTTGAATTTTCTAAAGGCAAGGATTTCAAACAATGAAAACATTTAAAATATATTTTTAATATTGAAACACATGCATATTTTATTTAATGTATATTTTAACATATGCTGCCAACCTAAATGTTAGCAGGACTCCTAGAGATGAATGAGGAACTCCCTTTTGATTTGGTTCCCCTGAACTGAGTTCAGAAATGTCCTTGGACCAGGCTGGTGTAGACTAGGTTTATGCCTGAGTGTACTTTATGTCCTGGACTCTGTGGTCATATGTGTAATGTTGATAGCCCTGAGAGAGATGGAGTAACTATGGGCCAGGTTAATATCCAGTTAGCCTACCTGTAGCAGCACTATGTCTCCAGCCTTGATCTTCCTGGAGAGGGATAGTGATTTTCCAGAAGGTATGATGTGACTCTTGCTCAGTTAAATATTATCAGCAAACCTGGGCTCCCAGGTGAGAACCCTGTCCTATGGGATGTTGCTGATTACTCTGCTGTGGACCTTGACTGCCCTGGCTTCCTTCAATATCCTTTGCTATAGAAACCCAGTCTGACTTATCTACATGGTGGCTGGGTCTAGCCTTTCTGTGAATTTTAGTCTACTATCAACATGACCAGCAGAGTGGTTGAGCATTATAATGTCATTTAAAAACATTTGGATTGGTGATGCCTGGCTGGCTCAGTCAGTAGAGCATGTGACTCTTGATCTTGAGGTGATAAGTTCAAGACCCACTTTGGGGGTAGGGTTTACTTAAAAAAATTTAAAGCATTTGGGTTGAATAATGCTTTCTCTCTCTCTTTTTTTTTTAAGATTTTACTTAATTTGAGAGAGAGAGAGCGAGCAAGAGAGAAGGAGCAGGGGGAGGGGCAGGAGAGAGGAAGAAGTAGGCTCAATCCCAGGACTCCGGGACCATGACCTAAGCAGAAGGCAGACACTTAAACTGACTGAGTCACCCAGGCGCCCCAAATCATGCTTTCTCTTAAATAATTAAATTTAGAGGTGTGTGTCATTTTTTAAGTGTTAAGAAGATTTGTATTCTAATTTTGAAATTTTAATTGCATTAGAATTAAAAATATATTTATTTAAAATGGAAATATGTGTTTTACTTAAAAATCACTTCTATGCCAAGCAAAAGTGATTATTTAAAGTTCCTATGTGGGGTGCCTGGGTGGCTCAGTCGGTTAAGCATATGACTCTTGATTTTGGATCAAGTCATGATCTCAGGGTCGTGAAATTGAGCCTTGTGTCAGGCTCCATACTGGGCATGGAACCTGCTCGGGATTCTCTCTCTCCCTCTCCCATTGCCCCTCCCCTCCTCACTCATCCTTGCTCTCTCTCTCTCTCGCTCAAGATAAATAAATAAATAAATAAATAAATAAATAAATAAATAGTTCCTATGGGGATAGACAAAAATTATTAGGAATGTGAAAGTATTCATGATTCAAAAAGTTGGGAAATGTTGACTCGAGGGAAAAGCAATGCTATCCTAAACTACCCTGTTCTTGGTGGGAAATGAAAGAAGAACATGGAGTTGATAGATCTTTTAACACAAGCAGATATTATAAGCATGTTGGAAAAAATCCAAGGGATGATTCAGCAGAGGTAATTAGTGAGATTAGATTCAAGAATTCTTTTCTCTATATTTTTTATACAGAAGCAATGCTAATTGAAAATTGTCACTATGTACTTAGCCCTATGGAAACAGATCAAAATGTTGCTCTTACAAATTCAGTGTGCCTCCTGTTCTAAATGTGATTTCAATTTCAAGGAATTTGACAGGAATAACCAGCGTTGATATAATATTATTAATGGCCTTTATAATAAATTATTTTCACTGAGGTTAAGTGTTTTTCCAAACTTCATGCTTCCATCTATTTTTAATACCTTATAAGAGCTTATGAAAACTTTGAAAGTATCATTTTAAAATAATAATGAAATTAAGATACCAATTAGCAAGTGAATATCTTGCAAAGTTAAACTTTTTTTTTAGGGCCCCATAAATTGGCCTTGCAGTGTGGAAAGATCAGAAATTGGAAGCTCCACCTCTGTGAGGACCTGAGAGTCTAATCAATAAATGTAACACTTTGCTTCATCTAGAACTAGAGATTGTATCAAAATGCTCTCAGAACAATTCTTCTCTTCTTCCAGGAAGTAAGACCCAACTTGTAGAAAACACAACAGCTAATGTTCAGTCCCTGAAAGTAAAAACCTTTTACTGAGGACAGTGACATGAGATGTATCATAGCTCCTGATGAGCAAAAAGCTGATTTTTATCTTTAAGACTGGAGACTGGGCAATAGGTACTGGTAAGAGTGGAAAGAGTTTGGCAGCTAAGTATTCTAATCACAAAATGTACCTGTTAAACTTGGACTGAGAAGTGACAAACCCTATAAAATCCATTAGCTACTCAAAATTACCATCCCTTCTAATCTGCAGAAAGGAATAGAAGAGTAAAGAGCCTTATTTTCTCTTTCCAAACAGGATATTACCCCTTAAGGGATTGCAAAAATCCAGAATCAGTCTGGGAACCAACCATGGCTTGTAGTTTTAGGGGAGAAAAAGCGTGGAATGTTTGCAGTTCTTCCTGAAATTAAGTGAGATGAAACCCAGCCTTATTCTGTTGTTGTACACACAAATTCTTCCTAAAAATTTGCCACTTTAATGCTCCATTTTAGCTAGAGAAATGCTAAATTACCATATTCTTCCATGTTTTCTACTTTTCTCTCTTCCACTCAAAAAAGATGTCTGACCCATTGGTAATGTTCCTATTTGCTTTCACAATCCTTTACCATGTTGGGGCCATTTAGAACATTACATACATTAGATTGAGATAGCACTAATTAGACCTTTGATCAGTATAGCAGACTGATCTCATGTGAGTCACACTAAAACAGAAATACTGGGTAAAATATTTTAGAACATGTGTGAAAACCTAAAAATATACTTAAAAGATGTAGTGAAGTTTAAAAGCAAGATACGGAGATTTCTAGGTGCGAGAAATGAAGTAGGACTCTCTAGTGGTTAAAGGGAGTTGAATCTGCATGGTACATCCCAGATGCGGGGGCAGAATCTTTAAAGGGGACTGGAAATCTTTGCTAATAACCAGCTCACTGTTGTGACTGAAAGTGAGCTGTCCACTCCAGGCCAATTGAGTGAAAAAAGACAGTGAAACACTAAGATTTCCATATAGAGATGTGAGGGCCGTATTTGTGAGTATCTTACCATGCCCTTACTTTGGGGTCCCAAGATAGGTTTGATTTTGATTTTGCATTTCCAGTTTCAGCTCCATAGAGTTCCCAGAAAATTTCATTTTACCTCTATTCCATGAGATGTGCCATTTAATTTGTACCTTTCTGACTGTCTTCAACATTTTTTTAAAAGCTTTGCAGCTCTAACCCTATCAAAATCTTTTCTTAGGGCACCTGGGTGGCTCAGTTGGTTAAGCGTCTGCCTTTGGCTCAGGTCATGGTCCCAGGGTCCTGGGATTGAGTCCCATGTCAGGCTCCTTGCTTGGTGGGGAGCCTGCTTCTCCCTCTCCTGTTCCCGCTGCTTGTGTGCTGTCTCTCTCTGTCAAATAAATAAATAAAATCTTAAAAAAAATATTTTCTTGGGCAATCTATGGCCATTATCACTTCAAATATTGCTTCTGCCCAAATTTCTTCTGCCTTTGGGCCTTCAGTTACAGATATGATGGAGTTTTTTTCACTATGTCCCATGTGTCACTTCTTTCCTGCATTTTTCATTGCCTTTTCTCTCTTTGTTTGTGCTTATATGTTTTCAACCAGCCTGTCTTCCAGTTTTAATAATTCTTTCTTTTGCATGTCTGATATGTTGGTAATCATATCCACTGAATTCTTTAGTTAAGTTTTTTCAAGTCTAGAACTCTTGTTTATTTTGCCAGTTATTTTTCAAGATAACTTTATTTTGTCATTTATTATCATGAGTTACATGTCATTTATTATTATCATGAGTTACATGTCATTTATTTGTCATTTATTATCATGAGTTATTAATTATAGATTTGTAAAATTCCATCTCTGGTAATTCCAATAAATATCTACCTTTGGGTCTGTTTTTATTGCTTATTTTTTCTTTGGATCCTGTTTCTTGGCATGCCTGGTGCTTTTTATTGAATATTGGACATTGTGTATGATACATTACAGAGGCTCCAGATAATATTATCTTCCTCTTGAGGATTCTCTTTATCATCTAGTAGGCAGGAAAAGTGGTGGCAGATCATCACCTTAATACAATCAGGTATTAAACTAACTAAAGACTTGGCTGGAGTTTTTTGTTTTTCCCTTATTCCCAGGGTTTACACCACCAGACTCAGTTGTTGGTGTATTTGTTAAAAGTCTTTTAAATGACATTGAACTCTACAAAAACACCAAAGATCAAATGGATCCTCCTTAGTAGGGATTTGTTTATCAGACTGCTTCCTACTTCTTCCCACACTTTGCACCTTTGGTCAGGTGTTTCCAGTGACCTGCTCTAAGCCTTAACAGTACATTTTAATCAAATGGGAAGCTTTTAAAATTACCCATGCCTAGGTTACTCCCAAGACCAGTTAGAATATCTTGAGGTGGGAACCTCAGCAACAGTATTTTTTAAAGTTCTCCAGGTAAACCAAAGTACAGTCAGGGTCGAGTGCCACTTCCCTGGACTTCTATAGTTACCATGGTGGGATTGGTTTCTGTGGAGTCATGTGAAATAGAATTACACAGTCACTCATCAAAAGACTCTTTGTTATGTGTCCTTAAAGCTCTTCTATATGCTTTGTTTTATTTTTGGGGTCTTGCCAATCCTATTTATTCCACAGATATTTACTTAGCACTTCTTTGCCAGCACTATGCTACAAGAGTTTAATATATATTAAACAAGATCTTCTTTTCTTTAAGTAGCTTACAATCTAATGGGTAGAGATGGACTCATAAACAGTGAATTCACAGTGTGAGAAGTCTTGTTACAGGAATAAGTGCAGTGTGAGGCACCTGAGCTAGTCTTAGGGGATGATAGCTTTCCCGGAGAAGACATGATAAAGAAGATGGAGTAATTCAGGCAAAAAGTAAGGTGGAAAGAGGGGGAAATGACACAGGTAAAGGGAACAGTGTAGGCAAATTCTTGAGGCAAAAAATACAAGGTACACTTAAGGAACTGCATGTTCCCATGACCACGTATTTCTCCTCCCTTTCAGTCATTTGCCACAGAAGAGTTATGTTTTCTGATTTCATTGGCTATATATGTATATATCTCATTTGTTCTCTGCTATTTGTGTGTCTCTAGATTTTTGTAATCTATCTGGATTCTGAATGAGTCAGTTTGGGCTAATTTTTTTTTTTTTTTGCATATGCTTGTCTGATTTGCCATTTAGGTGCATGTTTTTATTTTTCCTAGATGCTTTATCTAGTTCATATGTGGTTCTTTGAAATTATTCCTAATTCATTGGTGCAATACAAATTGTGCATTTGCTATGTGCTGGATGTATTTCTAGGTACTGGTAATACATTGGAGACATAGCAGTAAACCGAACAGACAAGAGCCCCCATTCTCACAGGACTTAACACTAATTGAAGATCATTCTTTTGTTTTTTTTTTAAGATTTTATTTATTATTTATTTGACAGAGAGAGACACAGTGAGAGAGGGAACACAAGCAAGGGGAGTGGGAGAGGGAGAAGCAGGCTTCCCGCTGAGCAGGGAGCCTGATGTGGGGCTCGATCCCAGGACCCCGGGATCATGACCTGAGTCGAAGGCAGACGCCTAACGACTGAGCCACTCAGGCGCCCCTGAAGATCATTCTTAACAACCTCTGGCCACTGACCATAAAGTATGTTTTCAAACCTCCCAGTTAGGTTAAATTTCCAATCTTGTCCAGCATTTCTCATCTAGACTTTGAATTGTACATGCATGCTCTATTGCTAGTTGTGTTCTTGATGAGAAAATTTTTCATGTGTCCTACATGAGCACTGAGGTAACATCCAGAACTTTTACAGGGCCAACAGACTACAGCTTTGGTTGCCACTTGTTTTTATAAATAAAGTTTATAGGTACATGGCCATACCCATTTGTTTAGGTATTGTCTGCCTGTTTTCAGGCTACACCAGGAGTTGAGTAGTTATAACAGAGACCACATGACCTGCAAGCCTGAAATATTTGCTATCTGACCCTTTAAGAGAGCTTGTCAATCCCAATCTATTCTAGATCATTTAACGTAGGTTATTAACACAGTCTTCCTGAATCCTCATTCTATGATCCCTTATTTCTCTACCTTAGTAGGCATGTAAAGCTAAAGTAAGGTTTCAACTAAAGGGTGAAAGAGTATTTCTGTAAATAGGCTTTTCGAGGACAGGTATACTTTGGAGATGTTGTAGGTTTGGTTCCAGACCACCACAATAAAGTAAATATTACAGTAAAGTGAGTCAAATGAATTTTTTGGTTTCCCAGTGCATATAAAAGTTACATTTATACCATACTATAGTGTATTATGTGTGTAATAACATTATGTCTAAAAAAATAATATGCATATACTTTAATTTAAAAATACTTTATTTCTTTTTTTTTTAAAGATTTTATTTACTTATTTGTCAGAGAGAGAGAGAAAGCACAAGGAGCCTGATGTGGGACTCGATCCCAGGACCCTGAGATCATGACCTGAGCTGAAGGCAGCGGCTTAACTGACTGAGCCACCCAGGTGCGTCTAAAAATACTTTATTTCTAAAAAAATTGGCTGAAACAATTTCTCAAAATAAGACAATGGAAGTTGTCTCATCAATTGACTCTTCCTTTCATAAATGATTTCTCTGTAGCATGTGATGCTGTTTGATAGCATTTTACCCACAGTAGAACCCAGGCAGCAGCACAGTAAAATTTGAAAGTTAAAATTACTCCTTGACCCATGGGTGCAGGATGGAAGTTGTGCGATCGGGCATGAAAACATCAGTCTCATTGTATATCCCCATTGGAGCTCTTGGGTGACTGGGTACACTATCAATGAGCAGTAATATTTTGAAAAGAATTTTTTTTTCTGAGTAGTAGGTCCCAACAGTGGGGTCAAAATATTCAGTAAACCATGTTGTCAATAGACATGCTGTCATCCAAGCTTTGTTGTTCCATTTCTAGAGCACAAGAAAAGTAGGTTCAGCGTAATTCTTAGGGGCCCTAGAATTTTTGGAATGGTAAATGCGCATTGGCTTACACTTAAAGTCACTAATTGCATTAGCCCCTAACAAGAGAGCCAACCTGTTCTTTGAAACTTTGAAGTCAGGCATTTTCCTATCTAGCTATGGAAGTCCTAGACAGCCTCTTCTTCCAATAGAAGGCTGTTTTGTCTACATTGAAGATCTGTTGTTTAGTGTAGCCACCTTCAGTAATGATCTGGATCTATGTCATCTGGATCACTTGCTGCGGCTTCTACATCAGCACTTGCTGTTTCACCTTGCACTTTGATGTCATGGAGATGGCTTCTTTCCTTAACCTCATGAACCAACCTCTTCTAGCTTCCATCTTTTCTGTTACAGCTTCCTCACCTCTCTCAGCCTTCACAGAGCTGAAGAGAATTAGGGCCTTGCTCCAGATTAGGTTCTGGCTTAAGGGAATGTTGTGGCTGGTTTGATCTTTTATCCAGACCACTCAAACTTTCTCCATATCAACAATAAGACTGTTTTGCTTTCTTAGCATTTGTGAGTTCACTGGGTTAGCAATTTTAACTTCCTTCAAAAATTTTTGCTTTGCATTCACAACTTAGCTGTTTGTACAAGAGGCCTAGCTTTCAGCCTCTCTTGGCTTTCAACATGCCTTCCTCACTAAGCTTAATCATTTCTAGCTTTTGATTTAAAGTGAGAGACATGTGACTCTTCTTTTCACTTGAACACTTAGAAGCCATTTTAAGATTGTTAATTGGCCTAATTTCAATATTGTTGTGTTTCAGGGAGTAGGGAGGCCTGAGAGGAGGGAGAGATGATGCAATAGCTGGTTGGTGGAGCAGTCAGAACACACATAACATTTATTGATTAAGTTCATCATTTTATATGGGCACAGTTCATGGCACCTTAAAACAATTACAGTAGTAATATCAAAGATCACTGATCATAGTTCACCATAATAAATATAATAAAAAAGTTTGAAATATTGCAAAATTGCTGAAATGTGACAGAGACAGAAAGTGAGCAAATGCTGTTAGAAAAATGGTGCCGAGAGACTTGCTCAATGCAGGGTTGCCATAAACCTTCAATCTGTAGAGACTGTTATCTGTAGAGTGCAATAAAACAGAGTGCAATAAAATGAGATAGGCCTGTTTTAGAATAAAGAACAAATTTGGGCTGCTATTATTGCAAATTTGCTTCATTTGCAAAAAAGCAGTGTTGTCTCGATACAATGGCCTGAGAGAAGAGATGGCAGGCATAGGTGCATGTTCCTCCCAAACAAGGAAAGTATGCCACCACTCCTGAGTGAGCTTGTTTTCAGCTCATGAATTCTAGAGCACTCTGGTATTTTAGCTAGGCCAAAATGGAAGAAAACATCTTCCATTTACCTTTCTGTCTTCAGGTACCATGAATGTCTGCAGTGGGATTTGCAACACCAAATGTTGGGTTCTAGGAACATAATTTTGCCTGGATTAACTGCTCTAAGAGGGCAAAGATTGCTGTATTTTCTAAACTTAGTGGATGTTGGTATAGAACATATAATATTATGTGTACCAACTTTTTGGATTTTTAAGATAGTGGGACACATGAGAATCTGATTTTTAATTCTGAGATCCAGAGGAACCACACACATTCCTGAGAAAGATAATAACCCAGGCAGTAGCTGCTGAAAAAAACTCAGCTACACTCAGGTTCAAAATAAGACACCTCTCTCTATGCCTGAGAAGAATAAAAGCTTTTGAAATAATGATAATAATGATTATAGGACTTTACTTGAGAACTTTGGATTTTAGTTTCTTTGAACTTTTGCTTACAAGGACAAGAAAATTTTATTTGTGCTATAATGACTTTGGACATTAAACTCACAGAAGAAAGGCAATTTGATTTTGGATTGAATTGTTTGGACTTTAAATCCTGTGGACTTTAACTTGTAAGGAAATTTAATTTGGGGACATTAATGTCTCTCTAGGAAATTTAAAATGGAAAGTAATTTGTATTCAAATGTATCGCTCTTATATGTGTTGGCATTTTTTAATGGTGTATCTTGATGTTTTTATTCAATCTCTTTGCAAAACCTTTGATGACCTATGTTGGATGTGGCCAGACATAACTTGAAATGAGAAATTTAGACATTATATGGCCTTAGAGTTAATTTAATTGGTGACCATTTTTAGAACATTCTAGGGGCAAATTCAGTGCTATTTACTAGTGTTATCCACAAAACAATCATGGCTAGTATTGGGGGAGAAGGCTCATGAAGTTGGTACAGAACTGTCATGATAGATTTCTGATCTCTTGTCAGAAAGGAATAACTAATGTCTTGGTTGACTACAGGCCAAATGAGTTAACAGAACAAATAGCTATGGAATTTTAGGGACAAATACTTCTCAGCCTCAGGTCTCCATGTGGAGGTGCTTCCCTAGAGTAAGTCTCCTGACCTTTTGCCCCATGGAGCAGGAGGGAAGTTCCTGATAAGTGACCATTATTGATGTAAGTTTCTCGATTGGGGCAGAGCTAATCTTTACTGGAGGTTCTGTTTTCTGTTTTTCTTTTTCTACCCTAGAGCAGGCTTTTGTGGTCTGTGCACTTAAACTTTCCTGTTAGTAGCTTTCCCAAGTTTTAGACTTGCAGAGAGTGTTGGCAAGCCCTTTCTGTTCTTAGGCCTAAGCCACATTCTCCAAATATTTGTGTCAATAATAAAAGTGATATTTTGATTTGCATTCTGTTTACCTCTCAATGGGTTTGGAATGTGTGCAAGATGTATTTGACACATTGAGACCCCAGCTCTAGACTTTGACTTTGCTGAGCCCTGATCTTCTGGCTTGATTTCCCAACTTGATCTATGGCCTACAACTTGATCTTTTTTTTTTTTCCTATAGTATATCAACTGCCAATTAGTGTCAATAATATAGACATGATTGTACTCTTCATTTGAAATGAAATTTGCTAAAAATTACTTGGGAAATATTAATAGTAAGGTGGAACAATGTATTGGAGTTGTGTAAATGGATGAAATAAACTGATAGGATGGATTTGGAACCTTTCGGGTATTAGTCATTGTGCAGATAAAGCATTCTATTTGGGTTGAATTTCTCACTTTTTTATCCCAAAGTTTTGTATCATATAGATGGAGTAAAAGAACATTGGATTAAATTCCAACAACCTCCTGGTTGTAAATTCTCATGTCTCTAATCTAAACCCATCCTGAGAACCTGCCCACATGCTGAGGTTATTGCTTTTTGGTTTGTTTCTGATCAACTTTTATTACTTTAGGAAATGTCTGCGTCCAAACTTTATAGATAGCAAATTCCACATAAAACATATATGGGTATAGTTCTTAATGTTCTTTTGTAACTTCTTGTTTCCTTTCAACCTAGAAAGTAAGTCATTTTTTTTTCATATTGAAGAAAAATCACACCATTAGGTTTTCATGTTCAAGAGAATTTTATAGTTGCTAAAACGTACTTCTAATTCTCTCTCATTCACTACGCACTGTTTGGGGGATACTGCAGTCTAAGATTTTTATCTTTCTTTGAGTATATTTTTTAAGCATCATGTTTTTTTTAATTTTTTATTTATTTTTTATTCTTATGTTAATCCCCATACATTACATCATTAGTTTTAGATGAAGTGTTCCATGATTCATTGTTTGTGCATAACACCCAGTGCTCCATGCAGAATGTGCCCTCCTCAATACCCACCACCAGGCTAAC
>NC_138381.1:47162483-47178845 GCF_054177405.1 Leptonychotes weddellii | reverse complement strand
GGTTTTTCATAGATGGCTTTATGATATTGAGGTATGTACCCTCTATCCCTATACTCTGAAGAGTTTTGATCAAGAAAGGATGCTGTGCTTTGTCAAATGCTTTTTCTGCATCTATTGAGAGGATCATATGGTTCTTGTTCTTTCTTTTATTAACGAAGTTTTTTGTATTTTTATGCTTTTAAAGATGTTACATATTTAAAAATAAATTTTATTTTTCATTTGTTGCTCGTACACAGAAATACAATTGATTTTCTGTGTGTTGACCTGACATTAATTGCCATGCTCCTCACTTACTGACTTTAATAATTTATTTGTAGATTTTTAAATATACACACTCATTTCACTGTTAATAATAGTACTTTTTTTTTTTATTTTCTAATCATTATCTTTCCTTGTCCTGTTTAAGACCTCTATTAGTTAATAGAAGTCATGTTAGCAGTCATCCTTAATCTTGTAAGGAAAGTTTTCAGGTTTTCACCAGTAAATATGATGTCTTCTGGAAGTTTATTTTCATAGATATATGTGCTGGTTAGTTTTTGTTTGCCCAACTCTATTTATTCTCCACCATCTCCACCTCCCTGCTCTTGGAAGCTGATTTGTGTGGACAGTGTCAACCAAGCTCCTTCGCCCATTGCAGTCCCACTGAGTTTAGCCAATAGCAGATTGGAGTATTTATTCCCAAGGCTTCCTCCTACTGGGAACAAATCCCTCCCTCCCTGTTTCCAAGGGCAGACAGATGGATGTGCCATGTGCAGTTGATAAAGGTGAAGAGGTCCATTGAAGATGACTTGGTAAGAATGTAACTATTAGAAGCAGCTTCCAAAAGGTGTTGATTTTTTCCCCTTTTGTCTTTTAACTGCACATCTTAAAGTCATAAAGTGAGGCAATGTTTCTGATTGCTGCAAAAGCAAATGATAAATCTCCTAGAATATTTGTACCTTCTAATAGTGTAGCTTGAAAAATTGTACTTTCTTGCTGGTTAATAGATATAAAGACATCTTCTGTTTTTTTTCCATAGCATTTCATTTTAATATCTTTTATGACACATTGTCTTACGTATTACAGTTTTTGCATTCTATTTTTACATACTACTTGTATCCATAAGTTTCCTGTGGGCAGGTCTAATGTCTTAGTTTTCTTAGCACAAGTTAGATACTAAATAATTACATTTTCTTCTTTCCTTTGAATTACTTTTCAATTGCACAAATAAAATTATGACAATAGAAATACATTCTCTTTGCAGTTCTATTATGCTTATAAATTAAATATTTTACTTTTGCATAGTCCCTGCAAATCTATATTCATAGGTATAAAGTTACTATCATAGCATAGATACAATTATATTTTCTACTTTTTCACTAATCATTATAGCATAAGCATTTTATGTCACATTCAATAGATATGCCAGCTTTTACTTAACCGTTTCTCTAATGTTGAATATTTAGATATTTTCTATATCTGTTTTATAAACTATGCTGCAATAAATGAAAATTTTCAGGATGATAATCTTGTCTTTTTTTTGTATTACTTTGTGAAAATTAATTCCAGGATATATGGATATTATTAGAGTTATTATTCCATATATATGGATATTGTTAGAGTTATTGAAATATTTCTTTTTTTTAAAGTTTTATTTATTTGAGAGAGAGAGAGAGCACACGTGAGGGAGCACAGGCAGGGGGAGCAGCAGAGGGAGGAGGAGAAACAGGCTACCCTCTGAGCAGGAGCCCGAATCGGGGCTTGGTCTCAGGACCTGAGCCGAAGGCAGACGCTTAACCGACTGAGCCACCCAGGCGCCCTTCAATAATTGTTTATTTAGATAAATATTATCTGGCAAAACACTCTCTTATAATAGTTACCCAGCAATATTTTGTTGTAAGATGAATGACCTAAGTTCCCTATTAGTCTGAATTACTAAAGTTTTACATACAGTCAGCCTCTAAGGTTATTTGACTTTTCTAGTAGTCCAGGCTGCCCGTGTGTGAAATAGAACTACAAGAAAGATATAATTAATTAATTAATTTACTTATTTATAAGTGTTTGGCAAGAAAGATTTAAATCTTAATTATAAGTCAATACAGGAACATCATAGGAAAAGATAAAATAGAGCCATAGAACTGAAGGAAAAAAAAAAAGTAAACAGCAGTTGAGAAGTGGAAAAACCAGTTTGTTTGAATTGTTTCCTGAAGCAAATCTTAGGGTTGTTTTCTTTCTTTTTGGTTTCTGCAAACTATATCCCTCCAGTGGAGAACTTTCCCCATCCTGGGTGCTATTTAAGAAGCAACTGTGCTTTCATAAAAATCAGTTCTAATGTAGTTTCTCTCAAAAGACTCTGAGAAACAGTCAGTGCATTAGTTTACTGACAAAGGAGATGGCAGAGTTGGAACCCGGGTGCCGGAGAAGAGGATTTCTTACCACACGAGGAGTAGCTGTGTTTCTGTCCTGGCATGCGTGGTGGGTCCATCTGTGCCTCTCTCTTCTATAACCTCTGCAGTTACTTCCTAAGGAGAAGTTATGAAAAGAAGTGTGGTAACCAATAAGATGGTGAAGTCCTCGAGGTGCATCTTACTGGCTTCAGTGTTTTTTATTCTTTAGGATTATGGAAGGAACACTCAGCACACTTTGGCCGTCATGACCATCACTGTTATCACCACCACCATCACTGTTGTAGTTTTTTGTGGAGACATGAGAAAATTCTGTGTGTTCTATTGTTGATTTGTACTTATATGCTGACCTTGGAAAATGACACGGGTTATTGTGGCAGCTTGCCTCCTCAGGAGCGAAGGCATGTGACGGAGAATTCTGAAGAGCGGAAAAGCTAGTAACTTTGATCCATTGCATTTAGGAGTATCAATCAACACTATTCTGAAAAGGGTTGTAAAGCCGGCCGGGAGAACTTCACAGTCGAGTATGTCTGTCTGCTGTTGTTACTGAGGTTCCGACATCTGTACACAGTGAACTTGTCTCTTTTGTGTTGTTTTATTTTCCTGTTTGTTTCTCCTTTGGTTTCTATCCATTTTTTAGCAAAGAGCCATTAGGTAATACCAACTTGTCATAACTGAGGTGAGGAGAAAGAAAAGGAGGGGCTTTTGTCCACATTTAGGATAGAACCAAAGGTAAACAACAGCTTACTCTGAAGAGGAGGTCTGGCCCCAGTGTGAGAACAGTAATCAACCAGAAAATTCTAAAGAGGGGCACCTGGGTGGCTCAGTCATTAAGCGTCTGCCTTTGGCTCAGGTCCTGATCCCAGGATCCTGGGATCGAGCCCCACATCGGGCTCCCTGCTTGGCGGAAAGTGTGCTTCTCCCTCTCCCACTTCCCCTGCTTGTGTTCTCTCTCTCTCTGTGTCTCTCTCTGTCAAATAAATAAGTAAAATCCTAAAAAAAAAAGAAAATTCTAAAGAAAAAAGAAGTAACTTGGAAGAAAGATGGGGGCATGTCTTACACAGTATTCCCTTTATTCCAGGAATAATTAAAAGCAGGTGTGTCTGAGGAGAGAAACTGGGAAGCGGGATACAGGTGGTGCAAAAGACTAACTTTACTTCTTTATTACTTGATTTTTAAAATATTGTGCACATATTATTATTATTTTTAAAGATTTTATTTATTTTTTGACAGAGAGAGAGAGACAGCGAGAGAGGGAACACAAGCAGGGGGAGTGGGAGAGGGAGAAGCAGGCTTCCCGCCAAGCAGGGAGCCCAATGTGGGACTTGATCCCAGGACCCTGGGATCATGACCTGAGCCAAAGGCAGACGCTTAATGACTGAGCCACCCAGGTGCCCCTGTGCACATATTATTCAAAAGAAAAGTCAAACCTTTACTTAATGCTAAGCTTGAATCCAGTGAAACCAGAGATATGAAATCTTGTATTACTAGCAATTATATCTGTGAGCCTCTGAGACAGATTCAGTAGGTGGGCTCACTCCTACCTATATCCTTCAGTTATTCAAAGTTCAGATAATGCTTAGAAATAAAATAATCATAGTTCTTACGATTTTGTTTGCTAAATATAGTGATGAGCAGCATAACATTAACAAATTGCAGCCCAATAACCTGTATTGTGATAGTCACCAGGAAGTTGAAATGACATTCACCTCAGTGATTATAGTGAATGGTTGCCATATTTTCATCTTGGGCTCCATCCTCTTAGACAAAGTCTCAAGTCTATCTCAGAGATAGACTTCTAATCGGGCTGTGGAGCTGGAAAATATTGTAGAATTGACTATCAGTCTGAGAGACAAGTGGTATGGGGAAGATGGAGCATGTGTAGGAGGAACTGGGATCTTGATGTAGTTTAAAGGGTGATCAGAATAGCTTTCAGGGAGGAAGAAAGATGACATTGGAAGACCCTTTCTTTTTCTCTGGCCTGGTCCTGGTAGTGGTTGAAGAATTGAATTATGTGCATCTCTTTTGTTGATGTTGATTTGGTAACTATTTTTGGAGAATTTGCTGAGCTTTCCTATAGTTATTTTTATTTCTGTGTCAACGATTTTTTTTTAACTCTTTAATACATCTCCCATTGACTATCTTTTCCCATTCCAGGGACCAAATAAGGGTGCTCATTTCACCCTTGGAATAACAAATGGCTTGGCTAGGTAGCCGGGCTGAAGCAAGTGAGGTGCCCAAAGACCAACTGCAGAGATGACAAAGGATGTAGTGACAGGGACACTGGCTCTGCAATTAGAATTTGCCATTGGGTTAATTCCTCTCCTTCTCCTGATATCCATTTTTCATTTGAAATGAAAATAATGCTGCCCTACTGACCTCCCAAGATTGTTGCGAAGGTCATATGAAATGGGATAGATTAGAGTACTTGCTAAATTTCCAGTTCTAAAGGGATGTTAGAAGTTATTATTTTATCTAACCAGGAGGATAAGGAGAAGTAGGAGAAAGTTTTGACAATGTATAGGTTAGAAATATAATCTTTGCATCTGTTTCCTTGCTTTGGTCATGTTTCATGTTCCACTATATTCCATATATCAGCAATTGAAAGGACCGTTTCCTGAAGAGGTAGGTGGCCAGCTTGGGCATCTGGGAATTGTGATTTGATAGAGGCCCTGGGAAATTACCTGTATCACAGGGACATGTTTTCATGGTACCTCTGAATCATTGTCATCTGTGCTAGCTCTATCCAGGCACTTAGTACCACATGGACAGAGTGTGATAAAAATTGTGTTTCTGGGAATTACTGTACACAGATGTCCTCATGTATAATTGCTCCTAATTAGTCACTTGAAGTCAATGACACAGAGATATTTTGGAGCATTCAACCATTCTTGGGAAGAAATTATAGGTGCCTAAGAAGGAATCTTAGCCCCTTTCATGGTATTACCCATTTCATGAGCTCTGTAGACTCAACTTGTAATTACCTTTGATAGTGTGAGAATAAATTCAAAGGATCTATTGATACTTTTCACAAACTTTGACATGTGGGGGAGTAGTTTTTAAGGTTTAGCAAATGTTAATTGACCATATATTATGTGCCAGGGCATTACTTAGCACTAGGAAGAGAGAGCTATGTAAGAACCATTCTGTTCACTCAAAGAGCTCATGGTCTAATTTTACCCTTGGACAACTATAATAAAAAATAGGAGACCAGGACCATATAAGGAGCACTTTGTGAAGTGAGGGTATGCTGACAGGTAAAGGACTTCTTTTTTTTTTTTTTTTTAAAGATTTTATTTATTTATTTGAGAGAGAGAGACAGAGAGAGAGCACATGAGAGAGGGGAGAGTTGGGAGGGTCAGAGGGAGAAGCAGATTCCCTGCCGAGCAGGGAGCCCGATGCGGGACTCGATCCAGGGACTCCAGGATCATGACCTGAGCCGAAGGCAGTTGCTTAACCAACTGAGCCACCCAGGTGCCCAGGTAAAGGACTTCTTGAGAAAAAATTTTTAAGATGCACATCTTCTGAAGGGACCCTAGAAAGGGGCTCTTGCTTATTACTATATCTTTATTGGATATTAAGTCTTCTTATAATGTTAAAAATAATTTCACTTGATATTGCTTATTTCCTTAAGCATATATATTCTTGTATATCCAAGCCATTTTATGGAGCTTTATAAATCTCTGTCAAATCATGGACTAAAGTCCCCTTAGCTTTTTGTATTCTGAATGACCATTTTCCAATTTAGAATTCATAAGAGCTTTTGATTCTTTTAAGACCAGGAAGTATCTTCCTTCAAGCAACAAAGAGCTCTTCCCAAATATCCACAGTTACAATGCAGGACATGTCTTTAACATTGTTTAGAAGGGGTTGTTGGGGTGTATATTTTAGGGCTTGTAGTCTGTCAGCTGACTGTGCCTTTGTTCCTTCCTTCATCTACTTCTTGATATGATTCTCTCGGAGGCACTCTGCAGCTATCTCAGCCATGGTCCTCCTGGCACAGGCTTATGTCTTTGAACCGCAGAGATCTGAAAGCAAGAAAGTTTGTGTGATGCTCAGCCAAGGGTTCAGGAATTCTCTTCTGCACTCATCCAAAAATTTTTGAAACTTTTTTTTAATAACCAGCTTCTTGAAATGTTGGGGAACATCACTGCTTTTCTTGATGCTTTGCACTTTACAATATATCTTTTAAAAAAATAGGTTAAGATGTGAGTTCTTAGATACTTGATGTATTATTCAGAACAAATTCATTTGAAGGTGCATCAAGACCTTACCACTGAAGCTTTTTTTTCATGTTTCCTTTGTTTTAATTTGCTCAGTATTTGGGTCTCCGAGTCTAGAATTCATGGTGATGTGCTTATTCTGTTGGGGAAAAAATGCCTTTCAAAATATCATTCCAAAAAGCAGAAGGCTTGCTCTTTTTCCTTTTAGCCTTCATTTAAAGAACCTAGTTAATTGAGCCTTCTTGGAACCTTCATGTGACCTAAAAACTGTGTCTGAACCTGTTCAGAACTCCCTCTGCACTCTGCATCATTTAACCATTGCCACATGCCAGGGCACACAGACTCTCAGGATCTCACATTGTTATTCATGGAATAATGGCACTCATATCCTCAGAAGGGTTAAAGTATTTCATGGAACTCTTTACACCTGGAAATTATTTCCTAATCTTTAAAAATTATATTCAGTAACAAATCTGGAATTTGGAAACCTTTTTAATTCTGTCTTTTGCATATTTGACTAATATCTTTGTCTGGTCAGGTTGCTATAACAAAATACCACAGACTGGGTGGCTTAAATAACAGAAATTTATATCTCACTGTTCTGGAGGCAGGAAGTCCAAGATCAAGGTGCTGGCATATTGTGTCTGGTGAGAGCTCTCTTCCTGGTACAGATGGCTGCTTTCTTGCTTTGTCCTTACATGGCCTTTTCTCAGTGGAGCTCATGCAGACAGAGTGAGGGCTCCTGTCTCTTCCTCCTTTTATAAGGGCATTAATCACATCATGAGGGTCCCACCTTACCACCTCCCAAAGGCCCCACCTCCAAATACCATCACATTGCGGGGGCGGGGGTGGTTAGGGCTTCAATATATGAATTTGGAGGGATATAGGGAGATACACAAACATTTAATCCATAGCAACTAGCAACTAAAATGAAACAAAACAAAATGAAATGGAGTCATCATGTGCAAAAGTTCCTGAAAAAGTTGAATTGGTCATAGCAGGAGAATGAAGAATATGTCTCATGGATATCAGCATTGAAGTGTTATGAAGTCAGACTCAAGCAACCTTCAAAATGTGTTTTGTTATAGCCCAGCATGGAGGCAATGCTTTTGACCTTGGTTGTTACTTTGTAAAATGATGTATCCAGAACAGTATGGTAACCAAGAAAAAAAACCCTCCGTATTGGCTCCTTGCCTGAGAACACAACGTTAGAGTTATGTTGGCAAATCAAAGCAGTCAGCATGACGTCAGAACCATACTTCAGTCTGCAAGAGGTGATTGTGAATGGGAAGAGTCACCAGGATCATTACACTAAGTGAAACCCATGCAATCTGACTTCCTGCGTGATAAAAAAAAAAAAAAAAAAAACTGGTAGAAGCTGGATCTTTTCCCTTCAACAATGTGCCTGCCACCACTCGGCTCTCTGCTTCCTTACAATAACATGTATTTGAGATGAAAAGTATAGATTGACTCTTTGCACCTCGTTAAGCTCATCCTTCTGTCTTCCAAGCAGGAGTTTATAAAAACTGGTAACCGCCTGAAATTTTGTCACAGTCCACTGAATAAGTAATTTCAGTTTTTCAAAAAATATTCATAGCAGTACTGTATGAAACATTTTATAGCCAAGTTTTGGCTTTCTTCACAGGTTTCAGTGGTATAACCTGGAGGTAGCAGAGTTCAATTATTTCCACATTTGGGGTGTGTTTATGTGTGTCTGTGTAGATGGGGGTGGTTAGGGAGTCCTGATACCTGGGAGTCATGGAAACAGCATGATTTGACTTGCTAATATATTTCTTTATAGTAGAATTTTACTGAAGGATAATGTGGAAAAAATTCTATCCTTGGTTTTGCCTCTTCTTGTTTGGTGAACTTGAATAAGACACTTGGTTCTTCTGATCTGGAATTCAATTTCCTTATCTATAAAAAGCAGGCTTGGATTAGACAAGGTCTCAGCTTCCTCCCAACCCCAAACTCTAACATGCTGCGACTTGACCATTGAAGTCAAAGCTTCATGGAACAATCATGAACTTGGGAATCAGAAAAACTTGGATTTTTATCCCTGCTTTGTTTCATATTTGCTGTGTGAAACTGGGTAAACTTCATCCTTCTGATGGCCCATTTCTTCACTTTAAAATTAGAATTCCAGCATCCCTTCAGCATGGCTGGGGGATCTAAAAATATGTCAGGTAGGTAGTATGGTACAGAGTAAGTGCTCAGTATTGATGGTTATGATTATTAGTATTATGAGAAAGATTACTGTTCTTTCAGTTTGGCAGTGAGACTCAGGTAGAACTGAGCTTGGAGCATATGGTTGAATAAGGAAGTGATTTTTGGAAGGGAAAGATATCCTGGTAAGTGGTTTGTGTTGCCACTAGTGTTTGTAAAGCATTTGGAATTGGAGACCCTGTGTGTTTTATTTATTTTTGTTCTTCTTGATTGTTTAAGCAGGTGTTTCAAATAAGGCCCCCCATCTGTCTGCTCTCCTGTTCCCCAACTGTCACAAAGATACCTCAAGAATTATGTGAGAACAATCAGTCCCACGAGCCACATAAACCCTATTTATTTACCTCTTTAAGTAGCTCCATTTCTTATGACACCTAAGCTTCATTCAAATTTTGGACACCTTATTGTTGCTCTGTGATTTCACTCACTATTAATAAATAATAGTTTTCATTTGTTGGGCTAGATTTATGCTGCCACTTTTATATGATGTACATATACTTCTTCTACTTCCATTTTCACAAAAATCCTTCAGTACTTTTGTTATATGTTCCAGATGAAGAAACCAAGGCTTGAAAAGGTTGAGTAGCTTACCAAATATAATTCAGCCTTGAAGTTGGAAGAAATTCATGACTGTTTCTAAAATTTGGGTTGTTCCTACTAAGATTTACTACATCAAATCAAAACAGCCATTCAGTTTTTTTTTCTGTTTTTTTTTGTGTGTGTGTGTGTGTTTAAGTTATAAATTAAATTGAACTTGATATTCAATATTTAGAGAAGTCTTCAACTATTTTGAGATAGCTAAAAACACTCTGAATAGGTTGTCTCCAAAATAGCTTAAACATTGCTGACTGGAATGTTTTGCCAAATCAACTCCATTGTAGAGATGAAAGAACAATATTTTAAGTATCATACAGTAAATCGGTGGCTAAATAAGGATTCCAATTTTGGACTCTCAGTTTCCCATCTGCTCTTTAATCCCCAAGCTACCTGAGTTCTAAATTTATATGGAATCTGAATCTATATTGGTTTTGGAATAAAAATAAAAAAGGGAAAAAGTGCAGATTTAGTAATGTCAGGGATTAGGATTTTAAACTTTTTTTAACATCAAATTACTTTTAGTCAGTTTTATACCTTCTTTGCCTCAAAATATGGGCAATTTTTTGTGTTCAATTCATTACTATACATCATATATTTTTAATGCTAATCGTTTTCTTTATGGCTCTTCACAAATCCTTAAAAGTCTGACTTGAACCTTGAAGATATAATGTAGCTGAAGTTTATGGGTATCATTTGAGCTGAGCATCCATGTTAAAAAGGCTGTAATAATGATTATGAATAAATGTATTCAAGAAAGAGAAATATGACAGACAGAACTGCCACTTCAACTAATAGAGGAGAATGATCAATACCAACCCTGGTAAGTAGCAATAACAGTAACCAATCCAAAGAATCATAAAATCTTAGTGAATTGTAAAATATGGACTAGTTCTTTTTGAGATATTTCCAAAACTTTTATTAGATTGAAAATGTGCTTTTCAAACAGGATTCTGCCCTTCTTTTATTTTTTTAAAGATGTATTTATTTATTTTTAGAGAGAGAGAGTGCAAGAGAGTGGGAAGAGGGGAAGAAGGAGAGAGGGAAAGGAAGCAGACTCCTTGCTGAGCACAGAGCCCAATATGGGGCTCGATCCCACAACCCTGAGATCATGACTTAAGCTGAAATCAAGCTAAAGTCAAGATGCTCAACTGACTGAGCCACCCTGCCGCCCCAGATTCTGCCCTTCTTACACTGTTTTCACTGACTAAAGGCAACACTTTATAATCTACAGATTTAGAGAACATACATCAAGCACAGTGTATTAATCTGGTTCCTATAGTAGTAATGCAGCATAATGAACAAACATAACATTGGCTTAACATAACAATGATTTATTTCTTGTTCCTTGCTCTGCTGGTCAGCTAGTGTGGTTCTGTCCCAGGCTGTGGGCTGAGTTCAAGTCTACTCCAAAGATCTTTTGTTCTAAGGCCAGTAGTTACTTGAGGCTTTTTCTTCTCATAGAGGATGTCATAATTCCAAAGGGGGCAAGCAGATACATGTGATGCTTATAGCTGGGAACTGACAGTTTCACTTCCACTCACATGTCAGAGAAAGCAAGTCGCATAGCTGAGCCCAACTTCATTGGTACATTGAAGTATTTGCTATGGTTCATCTCACAGTGAAGCACGATAAGGATATGGAGGGATGAAAAATTGAACAAATAATAAAATCCAGCACATGTAATGGCTAAGTGAAGCTTTCTGAAAACACAAAGAAAGTAGAACCATAAAGTTTATAACTGTGAATCAGTGCTGTTTCTACCCACACTGGGACTTGACTGTTGTTTACTTAGTTCTCTGGAAATTCTAAGGGAAAAGGGGATAGGAAGAAAAAGTTCCACTTGGTTAAGAGACTTGCATTCATGGCAGCAGAGATGATTTATTGAGATGTGCTACAGAATCAGGTTAGCCCCAGAATGTTGGAGTCTGTCTATGAGCCTGTCAGCCCATGAGCTACTCTGCTCATTAGTATTATGTACTCGATGAGTGCCTCTTAAGTTCATGGCATGGAGCTAGGTGCTTTGGGAAAAAAGGGAAGTAGTGGAAATTAGGAGAGAATTGAGTAAATCCAGGTAGGAAAAGATGATGTTTTGTAAAGGGAAAGTCAGGAGAGAATGGATGGAGTAAAGAGGGTTGATATTCAGGCACTAATGTTCCCGAGGAAGGAGGGAAGTTAGGGAATGCCTACACAGGGGAGGAAAAATATCTTTTTCCTTTACCCTTCTAAATGAAGAGGCCCCAGATTAACAAGAGAGAAGCATACACATTTATTTAATAGAAGTTTTATGTTAGCTGGGAGGCTTCATGAGAAAATGAAGGACTGAAGAAGTGGTTAAACCTTGAGTGATTTTGTGCTAGGTATGATGAAGAGTCATGGAAAAATGTGATTGGACAGAAAAGAGTATGAGCTTAATGCAGTTCTGGGAGAAACTGCAAACACTGTTCATTCAGATTGCTCTTGGTGTTCCTGTGTCTTCAGAGATAAGGATACTCCTTTCCTCTCGGTGTAGGGAGGGTACCTCTCACTTGAGGGTCTGTGACCTGTCAGAAAATCCTTCCTGCACTTGTCAACTCTCCAATTCTTTCAGCTTGAAATATTCAATGTGCCAAGTTGCCGTATTTTGGGATAACTTGTCCTGAATGCTGTCACCTGTGATTAGAATGGGAAGACAGTGGTGCAAGAGTTGGTGATTCAGTCACTTAACAAATATTTACAAATATCTTTAGTGTTCCAACTCAGGAAGTATATGATGTGTCAGGAATACAAAGAAGAAAGATACAATCCTTACCCTCAAGTCTCTGAGAGGGGGAGTCATACAAGTGAATAGATAATTATTAAGCAGCCTTTTAAGTTCAGAGGTAATGGTAAACATAAAGTCCTTCAAAAGTACAATAAAGGTATATAGTGAAGACCTCAGAAGTTAGTAGAGACTTCTAGGACCCACTGACATTACGCCAGGGTCCAGAAGGACTTTAGATCATGATATAGGCTTCAACACAAAAATATAAGTGATGGCAGAGGAACAAAGTTTAGAAGTAGTAATAGTGATCAAGGAGTCTACAGTATTCCAAATTTATTTTATTTTATTTATTTTTTTAAAGATTTTATTTATTTATTTGACAGAGAGAGACAGCGAGAGAGGGAACACAAGCAGGGGGAGCTGGAGAGGGAGAAGCAGCCTCTCCACTGAGCAGGGAGCCTGCTGCAGGGCTGGATCCCAGGACACTTGGGATCATGACCTGAGCCGAAGGCAGATGCTTAACGACTGAGCTACCCAGGTGCCCCAAGTATTCTGAATTTAAATTGGGGAGAATGGAAGAAGGGATGGCAGGTCTGAAAACTTGGGGAACAAGTTGTGGGGTCCAAACCCTTTGCTTCTCAGGGAGAAACTGGGTTGTGAGTTCCCTTCCTGGTGTGTGTTGCTGTGCTGGAGGTGGGGTGTATGGCAAGATTGTGTCTCGGCCTTTCCTACCCATTTTGATGTGCATTTTTTTTTTTTTTTTTTTTTTTTTTTACCATTTATCCATTGTTTAGATGTCACTGAGCTAGTTTCTGGATCTTTTTTCAGAGGGAATTTTTCCATATGTAGCTTTGGTTTTGGTGTGTCACTGGGAGGAACTGAGTTCATAAGACTGCTATAGTCGCTGTCTTGAACCAGAACTCCTTTTGAAGTCACATTCCTCTTATTTATTTTATTTATTATTTATTTATTCCCATTTATTTGCTTGTTTGTGTATTTATTTATTTTCCTAGTATAGTTAACATAACATGTTACATTAATTTCAGGTGTATAATATATTGATGCAACCACTCTATACATCACTCAGTGCTCATCATATGTGTACTCCTTAATCCCCATCACCTATTTCACCCCCTCCCCTACTTCCCCTCTTGTAGCCATCAGTTAGTTCTCTATACTTAAGAATTTGTTTTTTGGGGATGCTTGGGTGGCTCAGTCGGTTAAGCGTCTGCCTTCAGCTCTGGTCATGATCTCAGGGTCCTGGAATCGAGTTCTGCATTGGGTTCGCTGCTTGGCGGGGAGTCTACTTCTCCCTCCCCCTCTGCCTGCCACTCCCCCTGCTTGCGTGCACGCTCTCTCTGACAAATAAATAGATAAAATCTTAAAAAAAAAAGGGGGTTTGTTTTTTGGGTCTCTTTTTTCTTTGTTTGTTTTGTTTCTTAAATTCCACATATGAGTGAAATCATATGGTATTTGTCTTTCTCTGACTGACTTATTTCATTTAGCATTATACCCTCTAGATTCATCCATGTTGTTGCAAATGGCAAGATTTTATTCTTTTTTATGGCTGAAGAATATTACATTGTATATATACCACATCTTTTTCATCCATTCATATATCAGTGGACAGTTGGGCTGCTTCCATATGTTGGCTATTGTAAGCAATGCTCCAATAAACATAAGGGTGCATATGTTTTTTTTTGAATTAGTGTTTTTGTATTCTTTGGGTAAAAATACCCAGTAGTGGAATTACTGGATCCTATGATAATTCTACTTTTAATTTTTTAAGGAAGCTCCATCCTGTTTTCCACAGAAAGTCACATTCCTTTTAAGTGTTATCATTTACTACTTTTTAACTAAGCAACTATCTCATTAAGATACACCCTGCCTCTTCAAATGCTTTGCATATTCTTGAAGAACAAGGGAGCTTAGTGTGCATTGCTCTTACCATTTTTTTTTTACACATGAGATTTAGTGGAGTGGTATTGAAATATATTAGAGATAAATGTAAGTGAATATAGTGAAATGGGTGAAAATGTGTTTTGTCACAGGTCTCTTTTAGAAAGATGTGGAATAGTGAATCGAACAGAAATTTCTGAGGCAAAAAGGATTAAAAGGAAAGTAGATACATTCATTTTTATATAGATGAATGGTGAAAATTATATAAATGAAACTAAATAAATGCAATCAATACATAGTATTATAGTGTTAGTTTTAATAATCATACTTATAGCAGTGACTCAATATATAGAAATCTTTTTAAGGTCTTCAGAGATTGGCTTACACTCCTGTTAAGCATGCCATGGACTTGAATGTAATTGTTTTCAGGGTAACATGAGTGTAAAATAAATCAATTTGCAGAAGAATTTTATTATAGTTCATGAGCATTTTTTTTTGTTGGACATAGTCTCAAAGATTCTGAGGAAAAGAAGGTCTTATAAAATAGGTGAAATAAATATAGAAAAGTCTAGTACTTTAAGTAAAAATCCATCACTATATTGAAAACTGAATTGGCTGAGAACACATTTAAACATATGAAAGAACTGGGCATTAATTAAATATTGGTGTACAGGAGATATTAAAGATCTCATCCAGTGATAGCCTCTTCTTATATCTTAGCCTTTATTATAAACTAGAAAAAAAATGTTTCTATATAGGAACAAACAAACCCCAGACTTCCCACCCACCCAATCTAATAAAAAAACAAAAACCAAACAAACAGTTCTGTTGACTTTTTCTGTTTTGTTTTACCATACCTTTTGAACATGGGAACTTAAAAGATATTTAGTGAATAAGTAAGAAAAGGAAGGGGTGGTTAAATAATATAGTGAGGAAATAATGCATGAAACGAAGGTTTGGTGGAGATAATCTCTCTTAAGTTGACCTTAAATATGACTTTCCTACAAATTGAGAAGAAAAAGCATTTTTTGGTGGATTTTCAGACCTATAATTTAAAACCTCATTATATTAATATTTAACCACTTTACTTCACATCTGGGTTGCTTTTACTTCCATCTGAATTTGGGCTGTTATGGCTTGAAGTTTGAAATATTGTAAATATTGTGGTTTTAGTGCTTTTAGTTCCATAGCTCTCAGTATGTTCAGAGTGCTTTTTCATTGTGGGATAAGTTTATTGGGAATCTTCTAAATGCTTAATCATAGCTCAGGCAGTTTACGGGATTTTGAAAAAAATGAAAAGAAATACAGAAAAATCTGGATAAAGGGGACACATGGAATTAAAATTGTCAGGGACTAAAAACTTAATGAAAGGGGGCAATGTCAGATGGTTTTGGGCAGACCTCATTTGATTAATGAGGAAACATAAGAGCCTTTTCAAAGTCACAGAACTATTAGTGTGAAGGCTCTAGATTTTCAGCACTGTGCTTTCCTTTTGTCAGAGGAATAATATCCTTTCCTAGTATGAACAGTTGTGTGAGAGACACCTGACTTGAGTATCTCCTCACATTCATCAAATATTTTGGGGGGGCTTTTGGTAAATTACTTCTTATGTGCATGCCTTAATGTCCTTGTCTGTAACAGTCAATGTAATATTTGCTTTCTAAAAAAAATCTCTAGAAAAACATTATAAAGATTAATGGGGAAATGGCTCTAAAAAAATACTGAGTTTCTTCTTTGCAAAATTAAGAGGTTAATTGAACCAGATAATAGCAAACATTACTTCTGGTTCTAAAAGAGACAGACCCACAATTACTGAAAAGATGAGAACCTTTGTCTTCACTTTTCCTTGCTGACTTGAGTTCATCCTTTGAAACTCAGTACTTTGGCGTCAGCTTCTTCTTTTTGCTCCTGGTAGGGGGTGGGTACAACTACTCCATGCCCCCGTTGTCACCTGTGCCTACTGCTACTATTTTCCTCACTATATGTATCAATCTTCCTCTATTTAAATGAGTTCTTTGATGTTGGATGCTATGTTTAATTTAACTCTGAAACCCAAATGCTTTGCACAGCATTTGGAACTGAGTAGGGTCAAAACAAATATTTGTCAAATCAATGAAAAAACCTAAGATGTTTTCAGCACTGAGTTTGCTGGTGATGATTGGGTTAGCACTTAGACATGATGGTCAGTGTGTGTGAGGTTCTAGATTATTAAGTAAATTTTTTTTTATTCTTATGTAAATCCCCATACATTACATCATTAGTTTTAGATAAAGTGTTCCATGATTCATTGTTTGTG
>NC_138381.1:47139143-47161983 GCF_054177405.1 Leptonychotes weddellii | reverse complement strand
GGGGGGGGGATGAAATCTTTAACAAATTGAGAATCAGACATACTCTTTCTCTCTCCAGAAACAATTGGTCTGAATGATTTTGCTGACTAAACTGACAATGGACAATTTTATATTTGTTCATAGGTGATAAAGATAGAGAAACCATGGGTCATTTTCACATTCTATTTTTATATTGAGATTTAATGAAATCATGATTTAAAAAGCCAGGCAGTTTCAAAATCAATAAACTATTCTTTGAATTTGCTAATTTTCCTGTGTGCACCTGTTCAGCAGGTGTGACAGGATTATGACAATGGTATTTCTTTACATATCTGTGCCAAAGACAATTTGATTAGGCATTCAGAAGGAAGAAGCATCTGTGGATTTGATGTATCTGACATGAATTTTTTATATGAAGCAATCTAGCCAGTTTGAAATTCAAGGTTTCTGAATTCTCAATTAGACCTTGGTCTCAAACTGTGGCTAAATAGAATATGAGTCAAATTGTGTAAGATAAAGTTCGTACTTTGTCTTGGGCAGTTATACATCACCTCATGTGGCCATGGAAAAAATATTGCAATAAATGTCAAGAATGGGCTCTGGATATGCTGCCCAAATTTTCCTTTAGAAATGAAGAACCTATTCCCCAGCTGCTGGAAGTGATACCAGCAGATACCCCTCAGTTCTTAGCCTTTTTTCGGAAGTGCCTTGACAGAGAAGATCTACATTGTCCAAGGTTATGTCCCTTCCTGCAGAAGCCTGCATCCTATGAATGTCAATGCAGAGGTATAAAGTTCAATACTTCTCATTCCAATTCAGGATTAGAAGGGTCATTTAAGCTTCAGAGTCCCTAGGCGGGGGTGGAGTGGGGGAGATCATCTGAGTTGACTTTGGATTTGTTGAAGCCAGGTTCTGCCTTTGCCCAGTCCTGCTTCATTCCCTCCTCTTCCTTTATGCAAGGATTGATCTCAAGAATTTTTCCAGTAGATTTCTTATATGCTCATAGCTGTCTCAGAGTCTATTTTTGTGGAGCCCAATTTATGACAATATCAAATTAGGAGAGAAGAGAAATGTTCTGAACTGATAGAGACTTAAATAAGACTTCAGGCTAAAGAAAATTTGTAAATTACCAATTCCTTCCATAGTATTGATAAGAGACCCAGGTGCCATCAGTCACTTGCCCATGGTTGCTGCTACCACAGCAGTGATTTGACTTCACAGGGTCTTCTTGTTTTGGCTGCCAAGTCAATAAGAGGTTCTGCCTGCCCTTTGTGTTTCTGTTTAGCCGGTTCTAGTGTGAGGTTACCTATGTATCTGATCTATAATTGCCCAGCAAATCAGCTCAATTGAGTGGTTTAATAGATCCAGAAAATTCTCCAGAGGCAATGTCTAAATTTGGGTTTGAGGATATCCTGAAATATTCTGATTGGGTAGGAGTGGTTGTTGTTTGCCCTGGTCTTTGGAGTTCATTGCAAACAACTTGAAATCCCAGTCATTCTAGAGTGTTTTGTGAGGGATACCTGAATAGAATCAGAATAATACTTGGACCATTTCATGCAGGTTGGAGTCTTCTGGATCCATCACTGGAGAGATCCAGTTCCCTGGGCTTGCTTTTGTAGTTTGCTTCAAGATAGTACAAAACTGACTGGACCACTGAAGGGTATATATACCTGTGCATTTTTTTGAATGACTTCCACATGGCATAGAGCAAGTCGTTCAGGGCTATTTTTGTTCTCAGTGCTACCATTCTGTGTGAAAATGCACCTATCGGAGGCAGTCTCCCATTTTGAGCTCCCTCTCTTTTTCTTTCTCTCTTCTGTGTTTTAATTTGAGTCTTTTATAATTGTCTTGGAAGATTCTTATTAGTTGTTGCTTTAAGAATTAGTCCAATTATTCTGAAGGAGCCACCATTTCTGTTGTGAGAAATTTAAGAAAATAGTCAACCTTATCCTAAATAGACCTGATATTCTGCTGCCATTGCTAGTTTCACGAGGCTGGTAAAAAGAAACTGAGAATGCTGAGTCCAGAACGCAGATGTGGGGATTTGGAAGAGTATTGAGAAACATGATACTCTCTTTACATTTTTTTAGGTGTTATACTTAGAAAGGGAAAGCAAATCCATTTTTTTCTGTGTTCCTTAAGAGAGCAGAAATAGGATTAGTGGCTAGAAATTAGAGGAAGACAGAGGAAGCATTTTTTTTTTTAAAGATTTTATTTATTTATTTGAGAGAGAGAGAATGAGAGAGAGCACATGAGAGGGGGGAGGGTCAGAGGGAGAAGCAGACTCCCTGCCGAGCAGGGAGCCCGATGCGGGACTCGATCCAGGGACTACAGGATCATGACCTGAGCCGAAGGCAGTCGCTTAACCAACTGAGCCACCCAGGCGCCCGAGGAAGCATTTTCTAATAAATATTGTCTCAAACTGAAATGGTCTGTCTTACTAGGTAATGAGCATGATCTGATTAAAGTGATCTGAGGTATGTACTTGAGACATTTTCTCTTGGATGGAGAACTTGATGGGGTAGATCACTATGTTGGTGCCCCCCAATGATCATATCTTTTGGTATCTATACCCTGTGCTATCCTCTTGCATAGTAAGGCTGAGCTCAGCCACATGGCTTCTTCTTGCCTTTGGGAACATTGGCAAGCATGATCCAAGCAGACGCTTGTTGAGTGCTTTTACCTTGGAGCTTGTCATTTGGGAATGCTCCCTCTTGGGAGCAAGGCATTGTGCCATAAAGGAGCTTGGGCTGGAATACTCAACTATGAGAGGCTATTGGAGGGAGGCTAAACTCCCAGTTGAATGTAGCCACATGAGTGATTCCATACCACAGAGAGCAGGAAAACTACCTAAGCAAGCTTAGAATCATGAGAAATAATATGTTGTTATTGTAAGCCAATAAATTTCAAGGTTGTTTATTATGCAGGAGTACACAATGGAAATACTGAATATATTACATTATCTCTGGGGTCTTCCCCAATTCTTATGGTCTACAACAAATTGTAAATAGTGGGAGAAAGAACTTGAAAAAGCATATGGTATAAGCTACCCTCTGAGATACTGTGGTTCATTCCTTCACCTTGGGGAAATGTACATTTAAACTATCTCTACTTTGTCACAATCTGACAAGTACATAAATACCTCCCGCAAAAGGAACACCTCATCCATCCTCCTGTGCTGATTAATCCTGATTGTCTGGCAGATTGTGTGGATATGGAGATGGTATTCTGGCTTCAAGTTGAGATGAAAATGAAGATAGCAAAATCTCCCTCAAATTGTCACATTTCTGAAACTTCAACAGATGTTAAATGTAGTTTAATCAACATTGATTGATTCCACACACTGTTTTCTCATCTATGAAATGAGGTTTCCACAGCCAGTTAGTGGGAGAAAAGGAAAAGTTAAGCAGAATATAAATCAATGTGTCCATTTTAAAATTAATTAGATAGGATTTTATATTTGCCTTACATTTTTTCTTAGTAACTATCATTTGCTCTTTTAAAGAAATTCTTGCTAATCAAAGCTTATTTTTTGTCCTTCCCACTAGAGTTACAAACCAGCAGTATAAGTGGGAAGATATAGATCTTCCTCGATGTGTTTGATTTATCCTGAATGTTGGCAAATTCACAGATCAGAGCAGCAGTTTGACTTTAGCTTAGGCTTTAGGAAATTTTTTATGATGTCAATATGGAAAACCATAAGGGTAAGCTCAACACATTGTAGTTTGCTTGTATATTGTACCTTCACTTATTTATTTTGGGGCTATAGTGAGAAGATATGTTATTCTTCCTGTTAATTGATTATTTAAGTTGGGTGATTAATGCTTACTCTAGTGTGGTCATCCCATGTTTTGTGGTTCCTTAAAAGCTCTGCTATAAACTGGTGTTAAAAATACTGCTGTGAGTAGTGCCTGTGTTCAGTTAATCACTGCTGGTGTAGTCAAGGTTCCAAGTTTGGCCCCATGAAAAGGCCAGTGTCTGCTAGTTCCTGACTTTCAGCTGGGCCATAACCCTAATCTTACCTCACAAGTGGAACATCTGCCATCACAAAGGAAACAAGATGCGACCAAGGATATCTCAGGCATAGTCCTCACTCCTTCTGGAAAAGTACCTAAACACAGAGGCCCTGTTTCAAATTTGAAGCATACTCCATGAGATAAACTAAAGAAGCATAGCACATCTTTCAGAGGAAGTGTGAAGGGTAAACTGAAATGATAACAAGAGGCAGCTTGTTCCTTTCCTTACAGGTTAGTGAAGGATAGTGGTGACATTGTCCCATGCACTCAGTATTGGCATCAAGACTCTGAGGGTCCTTAATATGCAAGGGTAGGGATGTTGCCCAAATTGGGAGGCTAGGACCTTCCTTGGGTTAGGTCCTGGTCTGCTATAGGAGAGAAGGCTTGATTGCCAACCTCCAAGCATCCCTGGTGCTTGAGCTCCATTCTGCAGCAGCCTGGCATTGTTTGGACATTCTTAAGCAGGCATTCAGGGTCATGTAAAATTACATTTCCTGTGGTGTGTCTATTTTTTCCAGAAGCTTACCATCTGCAACCAAAGTGAGAATCCCATCACCAATAACAAAACACTATGGTCCCCATTTTCTTTCTTCCAAATCCTTTCCAACTGACCAAGAATGTGACTTGGTTTGCCAACCCATTCCTAGGGTAGAGAGTGAAAAAGTGTGGGACTTTGGGTGTAGGTATATGTGTGTTTAGGAGGTAGGGAACATGAAGGGGCAGTAGCTGTTGTTATTCATTATAAAATTAGTCAAAGTTTGTACATTTCTAAAAGAAATATCATATGTTAGATTCTACACCATCACGTATCTTTAAAGTCCAGTTTGTCTTTGTCTGAAGGGCAAATGTGTTATTTTAATTGCAGTGTTCACACTAAAGGGATATTAAAAATAGCTTAAAAAGAATAAAACAGTTAATACTTATTGAATGCTTATTGTATTCCAGACACTTTACTTTTATTAACTAATTTATTCTTGTAACAAACCTATAAGGTCCTATTATTGCCCATATTAACAGCTAAGGAAACAAAAGTGTAGAGAAATCAATGGAGCTGGTCCAAGGACATTCTGGCAGACTAAAGATGTCCACAAATTCTTTAATGCTCTCCCAATGGTAGGAGTTCCCTCCCCTTGAAACTCAGGGGCTCTGTGTCCGCTTTCACTAATATAATAGGCAAGAGTAACACTTTGCCATTGGGTCCAAGCCTTAAGGATTTGGGAGCTTCCACTTCCTGTCTCTTGGAGCACTTGCTCCTGGAGTCCTGAGACACATGGAAAAGTCTGATGACCTTGAGGTCATCATGCTGAAGGGAGGCTGAAGGGCGCCAAGTGGAAGGGCCATGTACAGAAGGATTGATGCTCAGTGAGCCCCCCGTTGTCATGGCCATAGCTCCCAGCTGTTCAAGTCCTCACCTGCAGCCATAGACGTCATGTACACAGATGACCATTTTCTGCTGTGCTGTCAGAATTCCTGACTCACAGATTCATGAGTAAAATAAATGATTATTTTAAACCACAGAGTGTTGGGGTCATTTGTTACATAAGAGCAGATAAGCAGAACAGTCAGACAGCTATTATGTATACAGCCCAAGTGGATTTAACCCAAGTGACCTGGCTCCAGAGTGCATGTGCTTAATGAGTATTCTCTGCAGTATATATGTTACCCAGGATGTTGTGCTATTTTAGTTCAAACGGCAGCTCTCCCACCCCTGCAACACACTGCATGGGCTTTTTCTTTAGCCTGCTTTATTCTTCTTCGAAACCCTACCACCACCTGACATCTTGTGACCTGTGTTCATGCTTGTTTATGTCCATTTCTCTACCCTCCCCCACTCGAATGGGTGATACAGAGGTTGGCCTGAGCTGTTGACTGCTATATCTCTAGCACCTAGAATAGTGCCAGGCATGAAGCAGGCCCTAAATATTTTTGACTGAATGAATAAATGATAGAAATGTTTCATTTTAAAGTCAGTAAAATGGGAAATGCCTTTTACTTCAGTCACTTGAGACATTCTGTGTAGCTATTCTGGTTTACTCTTCGGTGGGGAGAAAGAGAAAGGTCAGAAAGAGAGGGTCTTGTGAATAAAATGATGATATATTAACCTCATAAGACAATTACCTGAGTCTCAACCAGGCTAGGAAAAGCAAGAATGGCAAACAGTAAAAAAGCAATTGTGATGAGCTGCATGTTATTGAAGATGATATTTTTCCTGGCAGTAAATCTGATAGTGAAATCTGCAGTGAGAATGTGCAGCAGAGTGCCATTCCATAGAAGTAAGCTACGCCCTGGGGGTGGCTCAAATATGACACCATTCCACTTGGAAGAATTTGAGTAATGATGGGATGGCCTCCAAGAGTTCCATTGGCTGGAATAATTAAATAGGTTAAACTAAATGAAGCAAGGAAAATTATTTTGTGGGTAATAGAAGAAAGATAAGGAAACTAGATCTTTCTAGAAACCCTAGAGCAAAGATTGACCTCTTCAGATTCTAGTGAGGTATTAGGAAAGCAAATCTAAATGATAGCTATAATACATAGTAAGTTGAAAATATGACATAAATGAAGTCCTATTATTATAGTATAACTCTGAGAGAGATTTTGTAAGTGACTTAGGGGAAATGAACTGTTCAATACGGAGATGGTGACAAGTTGGGCAATGCCTACAAATAGAGCCTCTCTCAACCAAGGGTTTGCTGTCTGTTTTGTGTTTTAGTCATTCTGGCTTCCAGAAGAAAGAGTTAAGCCTGAATGATGTGAGAGATTTAAACACTTTAATGAATGATAACAAGACAAAAAAGTGATCTCACTAAGAAGTTGTCAGTTTCTACATAAATTGAGGGGGCTGAAGTTAGACCAAAGCTAAATATATTCAGATAGGTGTGCTGCAATGGGAACTGGGAAGCTGCTTTCCATATGGTGTGGGTAAGTATTAAGCTCCCTCAGGAAATTGAAACAATTCTCTGTGGGCATATAACTCACGTTTCATGGTGTGAATTCTAGAATTGTTTTCAAAAATTGGCACATAAAACCAAAGCTGTAGCAATAGCCTAAAGTAAGGAGAAGAGTCATTTCCTCTAAAGACAAATATCCAGTTCAATATTTATGAGAAAAGAGAAGTTGGGTGACCAAAAATCAAAAGGTTATGTTTTTTACTTAATGAATTATTTTTTTTCTAATTACACAAGTTATGTCAGATAAAATGGAAATCATGAAGTATAGTTCACAAAAAGTGCCACGTGTTTTACTAATTCTATGGTCTGGATAAGCACTGATGAAATGTAAATGTCAGTGAATTGGGCCAAGAATTGAGAATTGATTTGCTAGAGGGCCACTTTGGCCATATTTATTTACTGCCACCAGAGTGTCTTAAAAACCCTGATCCTCTTCCATTTATATCATTTGTTTTATTTAATTTCCAAAAGACAAGGGCCATTGCAAATGTTTTTAAAATGAAGATAGGGAAATTCTAACAATTGTCATGCATATATTTCCATAAATGTTTTATAACATCTGTGATTTGTGGTGTTTTTTATTTTACCAGGAGAAGATTGGCATGTGATTGAAATAATTTTACATATTCTTATATTCTTATTCCTCACTGATTAGTGGTTGTTGCTACTGTTCCAAAAGGAAACAAAAAGCCTATTAAAAAAGAAATTTGTTCCATTTGTATTTGTAGGATGAACAATGATAGCTCAATTCATTCTGGGTGTTACTTATTAATACATTAAGTATTTGTGGCTGAGTAATGATAATAAACATTGACTATGTTGCTTTACTTGTTTCAACTCATTTGGTTCTTATATCAACTTACCCTATCTCACAGATGAGAAAATAGAGGCATGGAGATGTTGGGTAACTTTGCTGAAGTTGGGAGCTAGTAAGTGGCAGAGCTGGGATTAGAGTACAAGGAGTTTGATTTGTAACCCAGTCTGTGCTCATAAGCACTAGGCTATGATGCTTCTCAAACACTGCATGTGGTAATTTTGTATTTTGCCTTGTAAGTCTTTCAACTGAATTAGTATGTCATTGTTGAAATAGTATCAGTTCATTTATTAAAGAATAAAGATGTTTTCTTTCTGTTATGCTCTTGATGCAAAGAATACGATAATTAAAATTTTATGGCTTGTTTAGAAGGTGACATGTAAGAAATAGATTTCTTTAGGTTGATATGATGTTAATGCTGGTGGCTGGGTTGGGGGGAGGGGGAGCAGGGGAAAGACGGCTTAACCATAGCAGTTTGTCAGAAGGAAGTGACTCAAAGTGACATTTTAGAGTGCCACAGTAGAGTTCATATGTACTCCTGCTACCTATAGTGAGTGTTATAGAAAGAAAAATAAATAGGTAGACTTTGGAGCGTGTGTTGTTTTATGTAGTTGTAAGGAATATGGATAAACTAAAATATTACTGCCATTTTGCAGATGGAGAAATTGAGGAGTAGAAGCTGATTTAAGATGTTAGAAATTAGAAGCTGAGCCAGTTTGAGAAACAAAAATTTAGAATTATATAAAATTAAAACTTGAGAGATTAGATTATAGTACCCAGTCATTTCATGTTACAAGATGATAAAATGAGGCTTGATGGTTTTCTCGGTTTTCTTTTTTTCTTTTGAATGTATGTATGTATTTGTGTACTTAGATACCTTACTTTGTTCCCCCAAACCCATGAATACAAGTACAGTACATAAGGGCTTTTATGAGCAAGGAAATTATGGTAAAGAGAAAATAAAAGAACAATAAGCTACAATGACAGGTGAAGTTAGAACACAAAATGCATGTTACGAGTTCTGAAACACTGTTGGAGGGCCATTTGGCTTTCAGGTTTCTAGCAGCAAACACTAAGACAAAAATAGACACTTAGTGTCACAGTGTCCATGAGATAAAACATCAGTTTTTCAGAATAGCACAATTATTCCTGGTTCTGAGCCCTTAGAGAATTTATTCTAAAGGACCACATAAAGAGGGGTGTGTTTATAAAATGAACAATATCCTCAACAATAAATATCATAAGCTTCATAGGACTGTTTCTTTACCATCACTCTGTGCAGGCTGTTGGCAGAATAAATCAGCACAGTGTAGCAGGAAAATTTTATGAGCAGCTGAAGCAATGCAGGCCAGGTAGGAAAGTGTCCTGATGTTCTCTTAAGGATGAATTTTCAAGTTTTAAAAGACATACAAACAACATATAATTCAGGCAGTTCTGCAGAATACATATTTCTTCCAATCAGACTTTTAACTAAGTGCTGAGTAGCAGTGAGTTTGACATTATCCACTCCAGTAAGTGTTTGAGGGGTAGTCTGTGTTTTGGTTAAATGCAGACCCACATACCTGTAAGTATCAGAGTTCTTTGAACGGAGGGAAGGCTTGCCACTCTGTAGGAGCTCTTGTATTCTCTTTTGAACATATTTTTCCCAATATAATATTTATACCTTATCTTTTTAATAATGTATTTTTCCATGCAGAATTATGGATTTGCATGTGTTAGAGTAGGAGGCCACTCCAACTCCTTGGAGTGATGGATTGAGCAAGTACTGAGGAGAAAGCCAAGATTTCTCCTAAAAATAATTTTAAGTCTATTCCAGCTCATGAACAGATGGGTGACCAAGGCCCTCAAAACATGGCCACAAGAATTTTAGTTTGGAACAATTTCAAAGTGGGTGTTAACAAATGCCCATCATGGTCATAAAAATAAACCTCAGTAAGGGATTCATAGAACATCTAAACATTGAGCAGTATAATTTCCTACAGAATACTCTTAGATAAAATAATAAAAAAATATACCCCTAATGCCTGAATGAAGTGTGACCATACATAACCATGTAGAGATCCATACGAATGCACCTATGGTGATCATGTGGTCTGATGGCCTGGATAGGCCTGGATACTGCCTGTGTTCCTGGCATGATTCTTAATAGTACCTCCTTTATTGTGAAAAGTGTTCTGGCTCCTTTGATGCCTTTTGGTAATATTTGTACTTATAGATGTTTACTGAAAATCTTATGCTAATGTTAAGCATTTTTATAGAAATTTTGCTTTCGTGTTGCTTACTGGTTCTGCCTCCTGAATTTGGGGAGATGAAGAAACAAAAATGATCATTAAAAATCTTTTTTTTTAAAGATTTTATTTATTTGAGAGAGAGAGTGAGAGAGAGAGACAGCACAAGAAGGGGGAGCGAGAGAGGGAGAAGCAGACTCCCTGCTGAGCAGGGAGCCCGATGTGGGACTCAATCCTGGAACTCCAGGATCATGACCTGAGCCGAAGGCAGTCGCTTAACCAACTGAGCCACCCAGGCACCCGATCATTAAAAATCTTTAAAAATAATGCAAATTTTCATTTTAACATAATGTTTAACACCTTTAATGTGTGTGTGTGTATTGCACTAATTGTAAACTTTGGAGGCATTTCAGTAATGTGAAGATTCACTGCCATTGTAAAGGTCCTGGAATTGCCCATTTGTCTCTGAAGATGTACTTAAACCAAATGAAGTACTTCCATTGGAAGGCTTATGTTGACCTTACAACTGTATATTAATCTTCTAAGTGTTAAATAAAAGTATAACTTCTGGCACACATACAACAACATATTCTGGATAAATTATATGATCACACTACTCTTACCTGATTCTTCTTTTGGGAAGTCAATGCTAAAGAGAGGCACATACACGCTGCAATCATACACTATTTTTTATTGAAGTATAATTAACATAGAATGTTATATTAGTTTCAGGTGTACAATATAATGCTTCAGCAATTCTGCACATTTCTCAGTGCTCATTTTTAATGATGGCCATTGGTAGGATGCCCTGCCCTGCATAGAATACTAACCTGAGAAACCAAGGCTTCCAATTTATTGATGAGAGCTTGCCATACATTTGAAATAACCATTAAGGAATTTATGGACAGAAGGGGAAGCTCTATAATATAAACAATAAATGGATCCCACCCCAAGTACTACTAGATCATGTAAATATATGAGGAAAAATTTGAGCCTGTAGCTTGGAGTGTTCCTTGAGCAATTCTGAAGTAGAGAAATCTTCCCCCAAGAGGTAGCTTTATATGTAAATTGAACCTTTAAAAATAATCAGCAGTATAATATGAGGAAGTAGTGTCCTAATACAATCCTAGAGGTGACTGGGTTCACAAAGTTCAGAGAAATTGACCTTGGTTTGTCCATCTGGGTCAAGTATACATCCTACGGATCAACTTGAATCTGAATTTGAATAACCTCTTTCACCAAATTTATACTCTAGTAACTTTTTTCACATTAAGTCCTGTTGTTATATCTAGGGGCCAAAGTCAGGCCCTTCTGCAAGGATTTATTCACCCAAGTTCTTTCAAGGCACAGAGATTTAAAATTACAGGAAGAAATCCTGACTCACAAGTGTTATGACTCAGTTTCCTTGTACAAATGCTAATAAAACTCTAACTGTGAATGTGCTAAAATGTGAAGCAATGCATTTGATTTGAATTCTTCCCATTGGTAAGGAAACCACTTGTAATTACTTTCCAAAGACCTTCGGCATCTGTACAAGGAAATTCTACTGAGGTAGAGTTGATCATCCCTGTTTTGTGTGCTCACTGAATCCTCCACTTATAGCTGTTATTTGTATCTGCCACTGTCACACATTAAAGTATTTATATATTGATCTTCTATGAGACTTTGAATTCAACAGTAGCAAGGACTGTGACTTATTTGCCTATGCTTTTCCAACACTTAGCACAGGGTCTGTGTTGAATAAATGGAAAGATGTGTTTTATCCATTTCTCTGACATATTTAAGGAGCATATTTTTAAAGTCTAAAAAATTATGTGACAGACATCTACCACTCATATTTACTACATATTAGTTTTTCATTTTGCTTCAGATAATTTTATTTTTAAGGAAATAAAAGCTTACAGCTCTAACTAAGTCTCCTTTCTCCATTCCACTGGGTTATCTTCCCAGAGATAACCACATCCTGAAGTTGATTATGCCATTACTGACACATATTTTTCTTTATTCGTATGCCTGTGTGTATCCATAAAAACAGCATTGTTCAAAGTGTTTTTAAATTTTACATGAGTGATATCCTATAAATGTTTTTACAACTTACTTTATTAATTTGATATTTTGTTTTCAATATTCACCTATATTGATATGTATAGATGTATTTCTTTCATACTAATCGCTGTATTCTATGATATGAGTCCACCATGGCTTATTTATCCATTCCAGAATTGATAGAAATATTAAGGTTGTTTTCAGATTTCCCCAGTTATGAGCCATGCAGCAATAAACACCCTGGAACATATCTTATTGAGTACATATGTATTTCTAAGGTATATAAATATTGAAAGGAATTTCTGGATTTTCTGACTAATCACGTTGTTAGCTCTCTAATGTGGTGTAGTAATTTACACCACCACCAGCAGCGTATAACTGTTCTTATTTCCCCATCTCACCATTCTTGGATAATCCAACTAAAATTTTGTGTGAGGTGTGAAACATCTCATTGAAAATTAGTGAGATTGAAAATCTTTTCATTTGTTTATTATACATTCATGTTTCCTCTTCTGTGAATTGCCTGTTTATGATCTTTTCCTCTTTTTTTTTTTTTTTTAGATCTTATTTATTTCAGAGAGAGAGAGAGAATAAACAAGCAGGGTGACAGGCTGAAGGAGGAGCAGGCTCACCAACTGAGCAAGGTGCCCAATGCAGGGCTCAATCTAGGGACTCTGGGATCATGACCTGAGCCTAAGACAGACTTGAAACCAACAGAGGCACCCAGGTGCCCCTTCCATTTTTCTGTTGAGTTGTCTTTTATTTTGAGTTTTAGGTATTTATTTGTTTATGTATTCTTGATCTAAACCTATTGTCAGTTACATGAGTTGGAAACATATTTCCTAGTCCGTAGCTTACATTTGAACTTTAATGGATCTTTTGTCAGACAGGGATTTTAATGCAACTAAATTTCTTAGAGTTTTCCTTTATTTTGTGGGATTTTTGTGCCTTTTGAATAAGACAGTCTTTCAAACATAGAGACAATGCATATTGCCTTCCAGAGCTTTTAAAGTTTTGCTTTTCATACTTGTGCCTTTAATAAATTTGAAACTAATTTTACCATGAAATGAAGGAAAGATCTAGTTTTATTTTTTTCATATAGATAGCATTTTTTTTTTACTGCACCATCCTCTCTTCACTGATTTGAAAGTCACATGTCATACATCAAGTTTTCATATAAATGTATATCTGTTTTAGCTCTTGATTCTGTTCTACTGACTTATTTATATATCCCTGCCCCAAAGCCTTTCTAATTTTGATAATTTTAACTTTTTCAATATGTTATGTTATCTGGTAAGGCAAGTTCCTTCCCTTATATTCTTTAAAACTACCTTGACTATTCTTGGCCTCTTTTTCTTTAATATGAATTTTAGGATTATCTTTTTAAAATCAATGAAAAACTCTGCCATGGTTTAGAAAGGATTATACTAAATTTATGAACTAATTCTAGAGGAATTATTATATAGAATTCCCATATCTATAACCATGGTCTGTTCATTCATTTAGTTTCTTCTTTTAATAAAATTTTGTAATTTTTTTGTTTCATAGAGGTCTAGAATATCTTTTGTGGATTTATTTATAATTGTCTTACAATATTTGTTAGTAGTATATGGGAATCCTTAAAAATTAAATTTTCTAATTAGTTGTTTATAATGTATAACAATTTTAGAACTTAAGAGTGTAGTGATTGCACAACATTGTGAAAGTACTAAATGCCTCTGAATTGCACACGTTAAAATGGTTAATTTTATGTCATGTAAATTTTACCTCAACTGAAAGCCAATATACCAAATATTAAATATTTATTAAGTTCTAAAACATTTTTGTCATCCCAAGAGAAAACCTTATACCCAATTAGCAGTCACTCCTCACCTCATCCCTTGGCAACCACCTATTTGCTTTCTGTCTCTATGAATTTACTTATTCTGGGTATTTCATATAAATGGAAGTAACTAATATGTGACTTTTTGTGTGTGGCTGCTTTCACTAAGTGTGTTTTCAAGGTTTATCCATGAAGTAGCATGTATCAGTACTGCATTCTTTTTTATGGCTGAATAATTTCTTTGTATGTATATATCATATTTTGTCTATCTACTCATCCCTTGATGGACATTTAGCATGTTTCTACCTTTTGGTTATCATGAACTGTGCTACCAAGAACATTTGTGTACAAGTATTTGTTTGTCTGTTTCCAGTTCTTTTGGATACATAGCTAGGAGTGGAATTGTGGGTCATAAGGTAATTCTGCCTGACTTTTTAAGGAACTGCCAAAATGTTTTCCAGACTGAATGCAACATTCTTCATTTCCAACAGCATGTATGAGGGTTCCAATTTTCCACAACTTATTGTTTTAATTATAGCCCTTCTGGTGGATATGAAATAAATGATACCTTACTGTTGTTTTGATTTGCACTTCCCTAATGACTAATGATGTTGAGCGTCTTTTCATGTGCTTGGCCATTTTTTTTAATTTTTAATTTTTAATTTTATTATGTTAATCACCATACATTACATCATTAGTTTTTGATGTAGTGTTCCATGATTCATTGTTTGCATATAACACCCAGTGCTCCATTCAGTACGTGCCCTCTTTAATACCCATCACCAGCCTAACCCGTCCCCCCACCCTCCTCCCCTCTAGAACCCTCACTTTGTTTCTAGAGTCCATAGTCTCCCATGGTTCATCTCCCCCTCCAATTCCCCCCTCTTCATTTTTCTCTTCATGCTATCTTCTTTTTTTTTTTAACATATAATGTATTATTTGTGTCAGAGGTACAGGTCTGTGATTCAACAGTCTCACACAATTCACAGCGCTTACCATAGTACATACCCTCCCCAATGTCTATCACCCAGCCACCCCATCCCTCCCACCCCCCACCACTCCAGCGATCCTCAGTTTGTTTCCTGAGATTAAGAATTCCTCGTATCAGTGAGATCATATGATACATGTCTTTCTCTGATTGACTTATTTCCCTCAGCATAATACCCTCCAGTTGCATCCATGTATTTGCAAATGGCAAGATTTCATTCCTTTGGATGGCTGCATAATATTCCATTGTATATATATACCACATCTTCTTTATCCATTCATCTGTTGATGGACATCTTGGCTCTTTCCACAGTTTGGCTATTGTGGACATTGCTGCTATAAACATCAGGGTGGCCATGTAAAGACACAGTAAGGAGGTCCTGTCTCCAACTGAAGAGAGAAATCTCACCAGAGACCAACTCTATTGGCACCTTGATCTTAGACTTTTAGACTTCAAGCCACCCAGTCAGTGACATTTTCTTATGGCAGCCCCAGCAGACTAATTCAGGGCTGTCTTAGTCTGTTCATGCTGCTATAACAAAAATACCATAGACTGGGTGGCTTAAACAGCAAACATTTATTTCTCACAGTTCTGGAGACTGGGAAGTTCAAGATCAAGGCATCAGCAGATTCTGTGTCTTATGAGGGCCTGCTTCATGGTTTATATATGACAGTATTGCTTTGTCCTCACATGGCAAAAGGGGTGAGATGCTCTCTGGTGTATCTTTTATAAAAGCACTCATCCCGTTTATGAGAACTCCACCTTCATGATCTAATCACCCCCTGAAGGCCTCACTTCCTAATACAATCACATTGGGGGTTAGAATTTTAGCACATGAATTTAGAGGGGACACAAACATTCAGTCCGTAATAAAGGCTATTATGGGTTTGTGTTTGATCTCTAGAGAAAAAGGGGTACCTGTAAGAGGAAGGAGAGAAAAGAGGTATATTTAAAAATTCTCTAACAGATGCTAACAGAAGGTAGCACAAAAATGGGGATGAGAAGAATTTTCACATTCTCATCAGAGCAGCGTCAAAACCAAAAATGACCCCATTGGCATTAATGGGGAGAGTACCATGGGCAGTACCAGGAACCAGCGCAGCAACATGTCTTGGCGCATTGAAATCTCCCTGTAGTTAAGCTTAGCACAGCTCATCTTATGTGGGTACCAGTGGGACATCAACCAGCACCAGTGGGGTGGTTACAGCAGGGGAGGCCTTGGTTGTTACAGAGACAGGGACCCAAACCCAAGAGAGAAAGGAGAACATGAGTAATTAAGAATTAATTAGGAGGTGGTTCAAGATGGCAGCATAGGAAGATCCTGAACTCACCTCCTCCCATGGATACAAAAATTTACAGCTACATATGGAACAAATCCCTCTGAAAAAGACTTGAAAATTAGTTCAACAGCTCCTCCACAACAAAGGATAAAAGCCATAAAAGAGAGCCACATCAAGATGGATAGGAGAGGCAGGGATGAAGTCTCACCAACCTCCCACCACCCCCCTTGTGGCAACCCACAATTGGGAGTTATATCACAAATACAGGGTTTCTCCGTGAGGAGAGAGGTGTTTCTGCCCCACATCAAGCACACCAACCCTTAGGACCTGCACCAGAGGGACAAGCTCCCAAAACATCTAAAACCCAGGAGAACATAGGGCTGTAGGAAATGGATAGTCCTCTTTTAAAGGGCTCATGCATGAATTCACTAGCCCTGGGATCCAGTACAAAAGTAGCAGTATGAAAAACACCTAGACAACTTGTGAAGGAAATTCATTTTTTAACCTTAAATTGTCTGCCAGAGGGGCAGGAGCCTATTGGGACTCTCTCAGGGACAGAGGCACCGGTGGGCACCATTTTTACTTTCTCCCTCTACCTTGCTAGTGCCAGCATTAGTAGGAGCCATTTTTGCACTCTCCTCCTAACCTGCTAGCAACAGTGGATGTGTCCACTCCAGCACTGCTCCTGTGGCCCCACCAAAGCTGCCAGTTTTTAGAACTGTTGCCATGGAGATATCTCCAGACTCCCTGGTCTGGAGTCCAGCAGGGTCTGTAATTGCTGTCCCACAGAACTGTATATATTTGCATACCTTAAAAGTGGCTGCCTGAGGGACTAGCTTCCAATCAGCCTGAATCTAGGTACTGACTGAGATCCCTCCCTCTGTAACACTCACAGATCTTGGCACACAATTGAGACCTATCAATAACTGAGACCTATCAAGAGTAAATCAGTCTGCTTAGACAATCAAAAAGTTTGAGAGACAACCAAGAGCTAGGGCATGTTTCAATGATAAGGTTTATCTCCTACACAGGACCACCCCTTCAAGACTGGGAGAGATAGCAGTTTTGCCTAATATGTAGAAAAAAAACAGAGTCAAGCAAAATGAAGAAACAGGGGAATCTATTCCATATGAGAGAACAAGATAAAATGCCAGAAAAAAACCTTAATGAAATGGAGATAAATAATTTACCTGATAAAGAGCTCAGAGTAATCATCATAAGATGCTCATTGGACTTGGGAGAAGAATGGATGAACACAGTGAGAACTTCTCAAAGAGATATAAAATACCAGACAGAAAGTCATAGAGATGAATAACATAGTAACTGAACTGAAAAATATACTAAAGAGTTTCAACAGCAAACTAGAAGAAACAGAAGAAAGAATAGGTGACCTAGAAGAAAGTAAAGCTTAACCAAACAAAGCAGCAAAAAGAAAAAAAGAATTTAAAAAAGTGAAGCTAGCTTAAGCAACCTGTAGGACAACATCAAGTGGAATAACATTCACATTATAGAAGACAGAGAGAAAGGGGCAGGAAGTGTATTTGAAAAAAATAATGGCTGAAAATTTACCTAATCTGGGGAATAAGATCAGACATCCAGATTCAGGAAGCCTAGAAAGCTCCAAATAAGGTGAACTCAAAAGAGTTAATATCCAAAATATATAAAGAACTTATACAATTCAACAACAACAACAACAAAACAAATAATCTGACTAAAATATGGGCAGAGGACCCGAATAGACATTTTTCCAAAGAAGACATACAAATGCCAACAGACACATGAAAAGATGTTTAACATCACTAATCATGAGGGAAATGCAAATCAAAACCACAATGAGATACCACCTCATATTTGTCAGAATAGCTGGAAATAAAAAGTTAAGAAATAACAAATGTTGGTGAGAATGTAGAGAAAAAGGAACCTTTGTACATTGTTGGTGAAAATGTAAATTGGTGCAGCCCACTGTGGAAAACAGAATGGAAGTTCCTTGAAAAATTAAAAATACAAATACCATATAATCCAGTAATTCCACTACTGGGCATTTACCTAAAGAAGATAAAACTGCTAATTTGAAAAGCTATATGCACCCCTATTTTTATTGCAGCATTATTTACAATAACCAAGATATGGAAGCAACCCAAGTGTCCACAGCTGAATGAATGGAGAAGGAAGATGTGATACATGCATACATAACGGAGTACTACTCAGCCATAAATGAAATCTTGCCATTTGTGACAACATGGATGGACCTTGAGGGTACTACGCTAAGTGAAATAAGTCAGACAGAAGATGAGAAATATAGTATGATTTCATTTGTACAGGTAATCTAAAAAACAAAACAAATGAACAACTGGAACAAAACAAAACTCACAGATACAGAGTACAGATTGGTGGCTGCCAGAAGGAAGGGGGTAGGGGTATGCGTGAAATTGGTTAAGGTGATCAAGAGGTACAAATTTCCAGTTATAAAATAAATAAGTCATGGCGATATCATGTGCAGCATGGTGACCATAGTCAATAATACTGTATTACATATTTGAAAGTTGCTAAAAGGGTAGATCTTGAAGGTTATCATGAGAAAAATGTTTCATAACTCTGTAAAGTGATGGAGGGTAACTAAACTTATTATGGTAATCATTTTGCAGTATATACATATATAGAATCATTTTGTTGTACACCTGAAACTAATATGATGTTATATGTCAATTATACTTCAAGAAAAAAAAATTTTTTTCCTGAACACATATGAGGCACCTCCTGGAAACACCTTAAAATAACTGGAAGATGAAGAAATTTTGAAATGATTTTGAAGCCTTGTAGTAGTGAGTGTGAGTTTATTTCACTAACTTAATGGAACAGTGTTGTGGCACATACAGAATGGCAATATTAACATAAATGTTATACCATCTAAACTGAATAAGGGTAGGGGCACCTAGGTGGCTCAGTTGGTTAAGTGTCTGACTCTTGATTTTGGCTCAGGTCATGATCTCAGAGTTGTGAGATCAAGCCCGAGTCGAGCTCCGCACTCAGTGGGGAGTCTGCTTGAGATTCTCTTCCTCTCCCTCTGCCCTTCCCCCCACTTGCACACTCTTTCTCTCTCTCTAAAATAAATAAATAAATCTTTAAACAAAATTAATAAACTGAGTAAGGGTATAAGTGAAGACCATAGGGGCTAGCAAGAGAAAATGAAGGGTTCCCTGTGGTTGAGGACTGCTGAAGGAGATGCACTTGAAAAAAAGAGGCAGGAAAAAGGGTTATAGTCAGACTATTGATTTTGGTTGGCTGTAGTGTGTTCCTGTTGTGATTTTTGAAAGTGGGTTGCTGAGTAAAAGCAGAAGAAAATATAACTGGAAATAAAGAGGTCAAAGAATTGATGTAAGGACATTAGGAATGTCATCTATGTGGACATTAAGGTGTCAGAGATGATGGCGGAACTAAAGTCTTCAGTGAATGGGGGAGGATGGCCAGGAGTTCAATAAACTACATTGAAAATAAAGAAGAGATGATATTGCCAAATGGTAAGCTTGGGGGAGGAGGGACTTTGCACTGGAAGGGGAAGTGATGATCTGGAAGAAGCAGTGGGGAGTACAGGAGATACTGATTATGAGCACGGTGGGATATAAGAGGAAAAACAGCCTCCATTTTAGAGGGTCTTGGGGAAGCAGTGCCCTCAGGGAGCTAAGAGTCATTAAACCAAGTGGGTAGTAAAGAAGAGCTCGAAGATGCAGAGAGGTCTTTGGTCACATATTAGATCCCTGAAGAGGAGAGAGTCTTAGAATAGAGCACAGAATTGCAGTGAGTGTAGTCAAGTGGTGGTAAGAGCCAAGCAAGAAGGATCTTTTGGTAAGTGCACATGAGTGTTAGTGTGAGTGTGTGTGAACCATCCAGTACTCTGTGCTGGGTTGCCAACCCTGAAGTTTGAGTGAGTGCACCTGTTGGCTGTAGTCATAACTCCAGTTGTCTCCAGCAGACCTGTCAGTTTGACACTAAAGGTATTCAATGAGAGCTGCTTCTGGTGGGTGTCTGTTCTTTGAAAACTAACCTAAATCTCTCCTTCTGGTCCCATAGAAAAAGCTACATTCTATTAATTTTTCAGTGTAAAAATAATACTATTCTATTCAGAGCACTTATAGAGAAAAGAAATTAACTTTTTAAACTGTGAGATAATGTACAAGAAAACTGAACATGTAGTTAGAGGCATGGTGAGCCTTTAGTTACAGTTCTCTAGTTTATTTTACCAGTTCTTCTGTATTATAATTATAGAACATTTTGTTTCAGTCTGTGAGACAGCTACTGCATTCATCCCAACAGCATAAAATGTAGTTTCCATAAGGTGCCGTATATACAAATATACACACTTCATTTAACTCAAAAGGAGTGTCATAGTTTAGGAAATAATTTTCAGGAATGATTAGAAAATAGTCCCAGGGATAGATAAGAACATTTCTAAATAAACCTCAGGGTAATTTGATGAACATTTTGCTGTTATGAACATTTTATCACAAACTGTTCTTTTATTGTCTAAAATAAAGAAATTACATGGAAAAGATGAATTGCAATTTTTAAGACAAGAGAAAATTGACCTCATCCATCACTACACCACCTTGCAGGAGGACAGATTCCAGATGCTTTGGAATAATGGGCTAGAGGTGAGAGAATGCACAGCATGTTCAATGGACTAGAAGTCATATGCAGAATGAGAGCAAAAGTTCAAGTTGAGAGGACAAAGTGAACGAGCGATTAGGCTAGATAAATAGGTGGGGGCAGATCATGACAACTTTCTATTTCTTGCTGAGAAGTTTAGACTTATTATGAGGACCATGAGGTCTAACTGATGGCTACTAGGCAAAGGAGTGGCATGGCCAGAAATATATCTTTAACATATCTGTTTAATAGCTGTGTGGAAGGTGGTATGGAGAGAGACTAGAAAGAAGACAGGTTAAGATATAGTAACTGGGGGAAGAGATGATGTGACCCTAAGCAAAGCAAGGGTGGGGGAGGAGGGACAGAAATTTGAGACATATTTGGTAGTTCTGAGGATGGCCCCACCCCTTGTCTAAGGACCAGAGACTCAAGTCAAGTGCAGAAGAGGTTTGATCCCTGAGTCTTTCTTCCTTCTTAGTATCTTGCTAAGTTATCCCTTCCCCTTTAAAAAAATTATTTTTAGGGGCGCCTGGGTGGCTCAGTCGTTAAGCGTCTGCCTTCGGCTCAGGTCATGATCCCAGGGTCCTGGGATCAAGCCCCGCATCGGGCTCCCTGATCAGCGGGAAGCCTGCTTCTCCCTCTCCCACTCCCCCTGCTTGTGTTCCCTCTCTCGCTATGTCTCTCTCTCTGTCAAATAAATGAAATCTTTAAAAAAAAAAAAAATTTTTTTTAGGTGTTGAGTTTGATAAGTTCTTTATATATTTTGGTTACTAACCTTTTATCATATATGTTATTGGCAAATATCTTCTCCCATTATGTAGGCTGCCTTTTAGTTTTATTCTTTCCTTCACTGTGCAGAAGCTTTTTATCTTGATGAAGTCCCAATAATTCATTTTTGCTTGTGTTTCCCTTGCCTCTGGAGACATGTCTAGTAAGAAGTTGCTATGGCTGATGTCAAAGAGGTTGCTGCCTGTGTTCTCCTCTAGGATTTTGATGGTTTCTTGTCACAAACTGATGCAGCTACTCTGGAAAACAGTATGGATGTTCCTCAAAAAGTTAAAAATAGAACTATCTTATAATCCAGAAATTGCACTACTTGGTATTTACCCAAAGAGTACAAAAATACTGATTTGAAGGTATACATGTCCCCCGATGTTTATATCAGCATTGTCAATGATAACCAAATTATGGAAAGGGCCCAAATGTCCATAGACTGATGAATGGTTAAAGAAGATGTGAGTTGAGGAGTTAAGATGGCAGAGTATTAGGGGGACTCTGGGTTTGCCTCATCCCTCAAACATAGCTGGATTGATGTCAGATCATTTGGAATACCTGGGAAATTGATCTGAAGATTGGGAGAATGATATGCATAGTGGAGGGAGAAAGAATGGCAGGTGTGAGGTGTGTGGATGCAAATCGGGGGAGAGAAAATCCCATTGCTGCAGAGGGCAGGGAACCCTTTCCACAGAGACAGAGAAGGGAGAGAGAGAGGGGGAGAGAGAGTGGAACATTGGGTTCATGCAAGAATAACACCTCCTCGGGACCACTGACTAGGAAGTAAAAGGAACTGAGTGTTGCAGGGTTTTGCAAGCAGCTGTGGAGCTCAGATTCTGAGATTTTAGAGGTCTGATACATTTGCCAGAATTGAGCTAAAACATGTGCTCCTGGGGAGAAGGAGGGCACAGGCCTGGGAGTGGACAGTCTGGTATAGGATCCCCTGGGTTGCACTGGGAGAGAACATTAACCTTCCTGGAGTACATATGTTTTTTTCAAGCCCAGCTAGTATCTTTAAAGTGAGGATTCTGAACTCTAGATCTGACATCGTACTAATGTCCGTATTGAGTAGGTCCCTGGCCGTCGGTACTACCTCTTGTTCTTTTTGTTGAGGTGATTTTTTCCATCTTGTCATTTTGTGCAGAGGAGAATAGATTAATGAGAGAACAAAATGCTAGCAGAGTAACCACGTCCCCAGAAAATATACTCTAAACAAATTAGAAAATACCTGAAGCAGTGGGATAAGAAAGGGAAAGAGAGAAAAAAGAAAAAGAAAAAAAAGAAAAAGATAAAGATAAA
>NC_138381.1:47116975-47138643 GCF_054177405.1 Leptonychotes weddellii | reverse complement strand
TTGAATCCCAGCCACATGCCAGAGATAAAACACAGGAGAGCTGTGGCACTGGGCACACTCACAGCCCCAAGCACAGATGGGGTGAGGTCAGAGCTCTGACAGAAGACTGGGACACAAGAGGGGAGATTGTTCACTTTTCTGTGAGGGCAACCTGAACAGTGGCACGCACAAGATCTGCTGTCCAGAGAAGGGGATAGAGTGTGGTGGTGCCATTTTCCCCATTGCCACCAACAGGGTCAGACTTCAGTAAGCAACACAGTGCCCCCAGTGGAGGTGGGAGCTGCTTACACCAAACCCCACCCCTCTGTACCTTGCAAGTGCATGGTTACTAGGGCAGGTCTGACTGTGAGCCAGCACGTCTCACCTCTCTCCCAGAAGACCAGCACAGGTACCTCTCATCCACCAAGTATACTGATCATAGAGTGCTCCAAAATGTCAGCTTCAGTCCTGGTGGAAATATGACTAGGCTTTTTTTTTTTTCTTTTCTTTTCTTTTTTCTTCTTTTTTTTCTTTGGAATCAGGTTTATAGTTTTTTCTTTGTTTGTTTGTGTTTTGGTTTCCTTTTCCTTTCTTCTTCTTCTTTTTTTTTTTTTTGATCATGCTTCTTTTTTTCTTTTTCTTTTATTCCCCCTTTCTTTTTCTTTGGAATCAGGCTTATAGTTTTTGTTTGTCTGTCTGTTTGTTTTTGTTCCTTTTCCTTTCTTTTTTTGGGGGGGGGGGATTAGACTTTTCTTTCAGCCTTTCTTTTTTTCCAGGCTTATTTTAACAAACAAATCAAAGCACACCTAGTTAAAGGCCCAAACACTCCCCATTGCAAGCAAGGTGGAACTTTGCAGAAGACTGACCTGTGGGAAAGGGCAGCCAAAATGAAACAACAGAGGGCACACAGCATACAATAGAAACACTTCCTGGAGTGCTATACCCTGGACAGTGTATGAGCCCTTCTTAATACAGCATTATTCTCAGGAACAGGAAACATACAAAATGACAAGAAAGGAATTCTCCCTAAAAGAAAGATCAAGAAGAAATCACCGCCAGGGATTTTCTTAAAACAGCAATATATGTGAACAAGAATTTAGAGCAACAGTCATAAGAATACTTGTGGGGCTTGAAAAAAGCTTAGAAGATGCCAGAGAAACCCTTGCTGCAGAGATTAAAGACCTAAGAGGTAGTCAGGCCAAAATAAAAAATGCTATCACTGAGATAACAAAACCAACGGGATATAATCACAAGGAGGATGGAAGAAGCAGAGGAATGAATAGGTGATATAGAAAATAAAATTATGGAAAATAATGAAGCTGAAAGGAAGAGGGAAAGAAAGCTATTAGATCATGAAGGTAGACTCAGGGAACTTAGAGATTCCATAAGGCACAATAATATCTGTATCAAAGGAATCCCAGAAGAAGAATAGTGGGGAAAAGGGGCAAAAGGTCTATTTGAACAAATTATAGCTGAGAACTTCCCCAATTTGGGGAAGGAAACAGGCATTCAAGTGCAAGAGTCACAGAGAACTCCACTCCCCTCAAAATCAACAAAAGTAGGTCAACACCAAAACATATCATAGTGAAACTTGCAAAACACAAAGATACAATGAGAATTCTGATAGCAGCTAGGAACAAAATGTCCTTAACCTACAAGTGTAGGCACATAAGGTTAGCAGCAGATCTGTCCACAGAAACTTGGAAGGCCAGAAGACTGTGGCATAATATATTCAACATACTAAATGAGAAAAGTACACAGCCAAGAATACTTCATCCAGCAAGGCTGTCATTCAGAATAGAAGGAGAGAAAAAGAGTTTCCAAGACAAACAAAAACTAAAGGAGTTCGTGAATACTAAACCAGCTCTGCAAAAAATATTAAAGGGGACCCTATGTGTGAGAAAGAGAGACCAAAAGCAACAAAGACTAGAAAGGAACAGAGACAATCTACAGGAACAGCAACTTTACAGGTAATACAATGGCACTAAATTCATATCTATCAATAACTAATCTGAATGTAAATGGACTCAATGCTCCAATCAAAAGACATAGGGTATCAGAATGGATTTAAAAAACAACACTTTATTGATATGCTACTTATTAGAGACTCATTTTAGACCCAAAGACACCTCCAGACTGAAAGTGAGGGGTTGGAGAATGATTTATCATGCTAAAGAACATCAAAGAAAGCTGGAGTAGCCATACTTAATATCGGGTAAACTAGATTTTCAGCTAAAGACTGTAACAAGAGATGAAGAAAGGCACTATATCATAATAAAGTGGTCTGTCCAACAAGAAGATCTAACAATTGTAAATATATATACATCCCAACTTTGGAGCACCCAAATATATAAATCAATTAATAACAAACTTAAACTCACTGGTAATAATACAATAATAGGGGACTTTAACATCCCACTCACAGCAATGAACAGATCATCTAAGCAACAAGGAAACAACAAAGAAAATCAACAAGGAAACAACTGTTCTGAATGACACACTGGACCAGATGGACTTAATATTTGGAGCATTTCATCCTAAAGCAGCAGGATGCACATTCTTTCCTGGTGCACATGGAACATTTTCTAGAATAGATCACATACTGGGTCACAGGTCAGGCCTCAACCAGTAAAAAAGATTGAGATCATATCATGCATATTTTCAGATCACAGCAGTATGAAACTTGAAGTCAACCACAAGAAAAAATTTGGAAAGACCACAAATACATGGAGGTTAAAGAACATTCTACTTAAGAATGAGTGGATTAACCCAGAAATTAACAAAGAAATAAAAATACACATGGAAACAAGTGAAAATGAACACACGATAGCCCAAAACCTTTGGGATGCAGCAAAGGCATCCAAGAGGGAAGTATATAGTAATATAGGCCTTCCCCAAGAAGCAAGAAAAGTCTCAAATACACAACGTAACCTTACACCTAAAGGAGCTGGAAAAAGAACAGCAAATAAAGCCTAAAACCAGCAGAAGAAGGGAAATAATAAAGATTAGAGCAGAAATAAATGATATAGAAATAAAAAAGGCAGTAGAACAGATCAACAAAACTAGGAGCTGGTTCTCTGAAAGAATTAACAAAATTGATAAACCCTTAGGCAGACTTATCAAAAAGAAAAAAGAAAGTACCCAAATAAATGAAATACTGAAAGAAAGAGGAGAGATCACAACCAACATCACAGAAATACAATTAGAAGAGAATATTATGGGCAATTATATGCCAACAAATTGGGCAGTCTGGAAGAAATGGATAAATTCCTAGAAACATACAAACTACTAAAACTGAAACAGGAAGAAATGGAAAACTTGAACAGACCCATAGCCAGCAAAGAAATTGAATCTGTAATCGAAAATTTCCTAACAAACAAGAGTCCAGGTCTGGATGGCTTCCCAGGGGAATTCTACCAGACATTTAAAGAAGAGTTAATACCTATTATTCTGAAACTATTCGAAAAAATAGAAACAGGAGGAAAACTTCCAAACTCTTTCTATGAGGCCAGCATTACCTTGATTCCAAAACCACACAAGACCCCACAAAAAAGAGGATTACATACCAATATCCCTGATGAACATGGATGCAGAAATTCTCAAAAAGATACTAGCAAATCAAATTCAAGAGTATATTAAAAGAATTACCACAATCAAATGGGATTTATGCCTTGGCTATAGGTGTATTTCAATATCTACAAATCAATCAATATGATACACTGCATTAATAAAAGAAAGAATAAAAACCCATATGATCCTCTCAATAGATGCAGAAAAAGCATTTGACAAAATATAGCATCCATTCTTTTTTTTTCAAGATTTTATTTATTTAACAGAGGGAGAGAGAGAGAGAGCACAGCAGGGGGAACATCAGAGGGAGAGGGAAAAGCAGGCTCTCTGCTGAGCAGGGAGCCCAATGTGGGGCTTGATCCCAGGACTTTGGGACCATGACCTAAGCTGAAGTCATACACTTAACAGACTGAGCCACCCAGGCGCCCCTACAGCATCCATTCTTGATAAAACCCCTCAACAATGTAGATATAGAGGGAACATACCTCAACATCATAAAGGCCATATATGAAAGACCCACAGCTAATATCATCCTCAATGGGGAAAAACTGAGAGCTTTTCCCCTACGGTCAGGAACACAACAGGAATGTCCATTCTCACCACTGTTGTTCAACACAGTACTGGAAGTCCTAGCCACAGCAATCAGACAACAAAAAGAAATAAAAGGCATCCAAATTGGCAAGGAAGAAGTCAAACTTTCACTATTTGCAGATGACATGATACTCTATGTAGAAAACCCCAAGACTCCACCAAAAAATTGCTAGAACTGATATATGAATTCAGCAAAGTCACAGGATATAAAATCAAAGTACAGAGATCTGTTGCATTTCTATACACCAATAATGAAGCAGCAGAAAGAGAAATCAAGGAATCGATCCCATTTATAACTGCACCAAAAATCATAAGATACCTAGGAATAAATCTAACCAAAGAGGTAAAATATCTGTATGCTGAAAGCTATAGAACACTTACGAAAGAGATGAAAGAAGGCACAAAGAAATGGAAAAAATATTCCATGCTCATGGATTGAAAGAACAAATGTTAAAATGTCTATACTACCCAGAGAAATCTACACATTCAATGCAATCCTGATCAAAACAACACCAGCATTTTTCACAGAGCTAGAACAAACAATCTGAAAATTTGTATGGAACCAGAAAAGACCTGGAATAGCCAAAGTAATGTTGAAAAAGAAAGGCAAAGCAGGAGGTATTACAGTCCCAGACTTCAAGCTGTAATCCTCAAGATAGTATGGTACTGGCACAAAAACAGACACATAGCAATGGAACAAAATAGAGAACCCATAAGTGGACCCACAACTACATGGCTACTAATCTGTGACAAAGCAGGAAAAAATGTCCAGTTGGAAAAAGATAGTCTCTTCCACAAATGGTGTTGGGAAAACTGGACAACCACATGCAGAAGAATGAAACTGGACCACTTTCTTACACCATACACAAAAATAAACTCAAAATGGATGAGAGATCTAAATGTAAGACAGGAAACTATCAAAATCCTAGAGGAGAAAATGGGCAGCAACCTCTTTGACATTAACAAATTAACAATTTCTTACTAGACACGTCTCCAGAGGCAAGGAAAGCAAAAGCAAAAATGAACTATTGGGACCTCTGCAGGATAAAACCCTTCCATACAGCAAAGGAAACAATCAACAAAACTAAAAGGCAACTGACAGAATGGCAGAAGATATTTGCAAATGACATATTGATAAAGGACTAGTATCTAGAATCTATAAAGAACTCATCAGAATTAACACCCATAAAATAAATAATCCAGTTAAGAAATGGGCAGAAGATATGAATAGACATTTCTCCAAAGAAGACATACAAATGGCTAACAGACATATGAAAAAATGCTCAACATCCCTTATCATCAGGGAAATACAAATCAAAACCACAATGAGATACCACCTCACACCAGTCAGAATGGCTAAAATTAACAACTCAGGAAACAAGAAATGTTGGCAAGGATTTGGAAAAGGGGAACCCTCTTACACTGTTGATGGGAATGCAAATGGGTGCAGCCACTCTGGAAAACAGTATGGAGGTTCCTCAAAAAGTTCAAAATAGAGCTACCCTATGACCCAGCAATTGCATTACTAAGTATTTATCCAAAGAATACAAAAATGCTGATTTGTAGGGGCTCATGCACCCCAATGTTTATAGCAGCACTATCAATAATAGCCAAATTACGGAAAGAGCCCAAAGGTCCATTGACTGATGAATGGAGATATATATATACACACACACACACATACACACACAATTTTATTATTTTTTATTATTTATTAATACTGAATATTACTCAGCCACCAAAAAGAATGAAATCTTGCATTTTGCAATGATGTGGATCGAACTAGTGTGTGTTATGCTAAGTCATTCAGAGAAAGGCAAATACCATATGATTTCACTCATATGTGGAATTTAAGAAACAAAAAGAGATGAACATAGGGAAAAAAAGAGATAGAGGCAAACCATAAAACAGACTCCTAACTATAGAGAACAAACTGAGAGTTGCTGAAGGGGAGGTGGGGTAGGGGATGGGTTAAATGGTGATGGGTATTAAGGAGGGCACTGGTTGTGATGAGCACTGGGTGTTAACATGTAAGTGATGAATCACTAAATTCTATACCTGGAACTAATATTACACTATATTAACTAACAGAAATTTATTTATTTTTTTAAAGATTTTATTTATTTATTTGAGAGAGGGAACATGAGCAGGTGGGGAGAGGGAGAGGGAGAAGCAGACTACCCACTGAGCAGGGAGCCCGATATGGGACCCTATCCCAGGACTCTGGGATCATGACCTGAGCCGAAGGCAGCCACTTAACCAACTGAGCCACCCAGGCGCCCTCTAACAGGATTTTAAATAAGAACTTGAAACAACAAAAACATTTTTAATTTAATTTAATTTTTTATCTCTTCCTCTTGTACAGAACCCTAAGTATAATATCCTGATACTTTTTATATTTTTTTCAGCAACTCATTCCTTTTCTTTTTCCTAACTTGTATGAGTACCGTAGATATTCCCATTGATTTGAAAGAGTACTGGTCTTGGGGCACCTGGGTGGCTTGGTTGGTTAAGTGGCGGACTTGTGGTTTTGGCTCAGGCCATGATCTCAGGGGTCGTGAAATAGAGCCGGCATCAGACTCCATGCTCAGCAGGGAATTTGCTTGAGCTTTTCTCCCTCAGCCTCTTCCCTGACTCACACGTGTGTGTGTCTCTCTCTCTTTCTCTAAAATAGGTAATAAATCTTTTTTTTTTTTTTTTGAGTATTGACCTTGCACAGGATTTGTGAGGTCCAGACGCTAATCCTTTCTTGAAAATGGGGTAAGATATTTCTAACTGTGCTGAATTTTTCTGTAAAATCCCTGAAAAAGTCTAAAAATGCTTAATCTGTATCTTTCTATTGAGATTTAAAACATCTAAAGGAAGGGATAATAATAATAAACACAATTTAAAAAGTTTATTTATTTATTTCTGCACCCAACATGGGGCTTGAACTCAGGACCCTGAGATCAAGGGTTGCATGCTTTTTTTGACTGAGCCAGCCAGGTACCCCAAGCACTTTTTTAAAATGGGTTTTAAAATATATTGACTCACTTGTTCTTGGGTAGTCACAGTCCTATGAAATAAGTACAGACTTCATTGTACAAATGTAGAAATTGAGGCACAGAGAAGTTAAGTAAATTATACAAGGTCACACAGATAGTTAGTGGCAACTGGCCTAAGGTGAGTTCCGAGGTAGAGAGCCAGGATTTAAACCCAGTCTGTGTGGCTATAGCCCCCAGGCTTTTGAGTACTACACCATGTCAACTCTCAATACTTGTAGTATACTGTTAATAGCTAGGGAGGAGAGAATTGTTTATGCGAGAGAAATTCCCAAGATGCTTACCTGCTAGTCAGAGGTGAGAATAATATTTCTAGGTCCGGGTCTTTGGAGATTGCTAATATTTTACTTGTTATTACCCATGGGGGTGGAGATTTTCTATGGTTACCTTTATTCTTTGTTGTTCCCCTAACTCAAATCTTGTAAGGTTGCCAGTATAGCACACCTATTTCAAACAAATTTCCCCATTGTTGCTTATGACAATAAACAACTGTGAAGATCTAATGGTCTCAAGTTGTCACAAGAAGGGAATAGTTAATATAGGGAGGTTAGCTAGCTAGCTATCCATCCATTATCTATCTGTCCATCCATCCATCATCTGTCTGTCTATCTATCTACCCACCTATCCATCATCTATCTTCTAACCATCCATGCAACCATATTCCTATATATTCCTTGGCTTCTATGGGCCATATACTTCATTTGACCCTTTAACATAATTCGATCATTTAATTCTTAAAGGATTATAACACCAGTATTTTATGGATGGAGAAACTGAATCTAAGAAAGAGATTCAGGTTATCAAACCCAAAACCAAGGTTTGTAGTTAAATTTATCTGATCCCAAAGTATGTACCCTTTCCCTTTACAATACAGTTCTTATGCTAGGTCATTTGATTTTTGGCTAGATATTCTACTTATTAGACTACATTATTGCTGGTTTAAGGTCTTTCCAGATCATCCCTGTAATTATCTCTAAAGAATATTTGCAAATTCATCTTTGTTTTTCCCAGTATTGCTTATGAAAACTGTAATATACTAAGAAGAAAACCTATTCCATATAGGCAAGTAAATGTACAAAACCTGCAGGGGATACTAAAGATAAATTTTACTTCTGTTTCAGATGGATTGTATAAGCGCTTGCCCTTTCTTTTATTCTGTGAGAGTTTTGAGAAAAATCAGTGTAGATAGAGTAGCAATGTCTGTGTTTCCATATACAACATAATTAGCCTATTAAACTCATTTTAATGGTAATATGCTTACTCTGTAATCAATTAAAACTCCATTTCAGTGATATCCTATTAGAACAGTGCCTAGCTTTATGTAGAAGGAATGAATGAATTAGATAAGGCTTATCACCTTTTTTGTCTCATACCTGTGATACCTGATGTCACTCAGACTGTCTGGTTGCTGTGGCAATAAAAAGTATTGAAATTTCATCCTGATTAAAAGAATTAAATATTTTAAGACATACAGTTTTTTCCTTTGAGCTGTATTTGCTACTCAAGCTGATGATCAAATTACTTTGCCACATAATAACCAAGACAGGTAGTATTATATTTAGTCATGGCACCTGTACGTGTAAATTACCTTGCCAAAAATAAATAATAATGCAAAAATGAGCACACTTAGTCATGGTGGACCTCATGCATAATAGGATCAAAATGAATTGCTAGTTCATTCCCTACTACAACTGTTTTCATAGATCTTAGATGGGGAAGGACTCTGAGTTTTCAGAAGAATGCTTTTTCAAGGATTTCTGCCTGTCATTGGCTAAAAAGTAAGATTCACATAAATAGTTTTCCTTTCTTTCTTTTGGAGGAGGGGAGAGAATGAATTTCTTATTAGTTCAATTCAGAATTTATTATGCACTCACTCTTTAGTGATAAAGGAACTTACTGTCATTAATAGAGATGATCTTTACATTTTGTTCCAGAGTAAGGCATTTACTGAAATTAGATTGTAAATTCCAAATGTGTAAACACGTCTTAGGATTTTTATATAACTGTACTCCTGCTCTGCTTGCTTATTGGTATTTATGTCTGCCAACTCCTGTTAATTGGTTAATGTTTGTAAAGTGCTTTTGAAATGAAAAGCTAATGATCACTCTGCTGTAGGAGGTTGTGGGTGACTGCTGTGACAGCTTGCTGAGGGTGTCTGCTGGGGGTTTAATGCTGAGGGCTTGCTGGGATAATGAGGAATCCCTGAAGAGTTCTATGTTCCTGTTTCCCGAAGACTTTTGTGTTCTATTCTCCTGGTAATGCTAAGTCAGTCTGGACATGATAAAATCATCATTCTTGCAAATCTGCGAGAGGAAGGCTTTTCAAAGACTTTTTACCCTCTTTACCACTAGAGTTTGCACTAATGCAGTTGGATGGTATCTATATTCCATTATGAAGAAAACCATAATAATAGTAGAAATACATTAAAAGTGCAAAAAAAGCTGTTGCTCTTAAAAATTAGGGGCATATGTTTCATTATTTTATCTTTTTCCCCCTGCAGTTATAAGCTTAACAGGAACCACATTTTTATTTCTTTATTTTCATGTTTTGAAATGTAGGACATATATTTGTCAAAAAGTTGGCTAAGAAAAACATAATTGTTTTTGAAATGATAAAATTTTCCACCCATTTCTACAACAGACCTATAGTCAAAGGGAAAATAGAATTTTTAAAAATTGAAATTAAATTTTTTTGCTGTAATTTTTGAATTTTCTGTTGCTCCATAGGAATGCATTGAAAATGGGATTTTTTTTTTGCTTTTAGATAATAAATATTAAATAATATTAAATGATAATATTGATTTTCTTTCTGTTGGCTTATATGCCTGCTTCTTGTAAGATCTATTTCTTAGATTTCCTGGATCTCTTCTAATCTTGCATATTAGCATTCCATAGTCACAACACTGGTTCATGTGCCTGACATCACAGTTCCTCTAGGGGCTCTCCGGGGTTTGTACAATTGGCTCAATAGAGGAAAGTGGCATCCAGAGGGAACCACCCCATTTCCCAGAGTCCCTCACAGAGACAAAACATCTTCCAGTTATTTATTTTTAATCAGCTAGTAATCACTGCACTACTGAGAGTGAGTTTCAAAGGTGACAAAGCAGATACAAGTCCTGCAGCACATAAAATTGACCCCTTAGCAAGGAGCTACTCTGAATTTTGCCCCAAATAGTACATTTCTGTACCTGTTGTTTAAATGAAGATCTGTTCTGAAGCTCTGCCATACTTACCAAGGTTGACTTTTAAGATCTTAAACGTTTTAAAGCTTCTTACAAAATTAGAAAATGCTTCAAACAGAGTAACTAGGAATACAAAAAAGCTAAGTAAGAAATGCTTACATCAATTTTTACAGTCAAGAAAAATTAGAGAAAGCCAAATGGCCCTACATATAGACTATTTAGACAAATTATTGCACAACCATTTAATGTGGTCTTGTGCCACCATTATGACAACATGGGGAATGCTTATGTTATTATATAAAGTAAACAAAAAACAGAGTAGAAAAATAATTATAAAATATGTTCACTATGTAAAATATTCATAGAAACTGCTTGGAAGGAAATATAGCAAAACACTAAGAATAATTGTTTTCTTCCTTAATGATTACTTCACATTTTTCAAAGTTTTTATGATGAACAAGTGGTTTTCTTTTTTAAAGTAGATGCTTAAAACATACAAAAGTATAGAGAATGATATAAAATAACAGCCGTGTATCTATATGTAATTTTGCATGCTAACTTCTTAAATCTCATTTGCTTAGATATTTTCAGTTTTTTGTTTTGTTTTGTTTTTTGAGAAAAAGCATTTGATTTCTCTGCCTTTTTTTCCTGGAGGTAATCACTATTCTGAGGTTTGTGAGTTTTATATTTTTGTTACATGTGTAAGCATCCATAAACAACGTATAGTATGTGTATTTTAAGCTTATCCATAATAATAGTGGTATACATATCATTTTGCAATTTGTTCACTCACCTATATTTTTAAGATTTATTCATGATGACATATGGAGAGCCAGCTTGTTTTAAAATGATATATATGGGGCGCCTGGCTGGCTCAGTCAGTAGAGCATATGACTCTTGATATCAGGGTTATGAGTTCAAGCCCCACGTTGGGTGTAAAGATTACTTAAAAAAATATAAAAGCCTGGGGTCCTGGGATTGAGCCCCGCATTGGGTTCCCTGATCAGTGGGGAGCCTGCTTCTCACTCTCCCTCCACTTGGGATAATTGTCATAGACATGCCTAAACAATTATCAAAATAATGGTATTTATAAGGCTAAAACACTGTGTGCATCCATTTTAAAGGGGATAAAAAGTTGCATTAAAGGTTATCTCTTAAACAGGAATGATTGCTATCACACCTATACATTGCTTTGAGAACAAAAGTTTCCAATAGAGCAGGCACTCTGGGCTGTAGGGAAAATACCATCACCTGGAAGTTTCTTATTTATTTCTTTTTACAAATAATGTTATTTCTGTAGTCTGTGATCCTCCTCCTTGCACTTATCACAGTTTATGAGTGTAAACGGCAGAAGTCTATATCCTTAATATAAGAGGTCTTACCAAAGTCTAAAAAATAAAATAAATAAATAAATACAAAATAAAATCTTTAAAAAAATAAAATAAAATCAATCTTTTAAAAATGCTATATAGAATTCCATTGTATTGATACACAATCATTTATCTATTCATCCTCCCAGTAATTCTCCAAGTAGTATACTCTCCAAATTTGTTTTAAAGTTTTTGGTCTTATAAAAGTACACATTTGAGAGTCTCTCTGGGGTATACCTAAAAGTGGCATCATTGGGTTTAAAAATATTTATAACTTAACTTAGATTTTCCTAGATTATTCTCCCATTTATACTCCCAACAGCTGAATACATGAATTACTGTTTCCCGACATTCTTGTCAACACTTGATATTGTTAAATATTTGCCAAATGGATAAATAGAAAAGAGTATTTTTTAAGAGTTTTTATTTGCCTTTCCCTATTTATTAGACTTTAGGATTTATTTTGATGTGAATTGTCTCTTTGCCCATTTTTCTATTAGGTCATTTGGTCATTTCCTAATTGTTTTTAAGCATTCACAATAGAGTTGGGATACCAGTCTTTGTCCTTGTATGTGTTGCAGATTTATTTTCCTAGTCTGTAAATTGTCTTTGTTTCTTTTAGGTTGTTTTAAGTTTTTTTTGGTGAACAGAAGTTTTAAATTTTAATATAGTAAAATGTGTTCACATTTTCTTTATAAATTTATGCCTTTTGTGTCATTTAAAATATATGTCACTCTTCTGAGGTCATAAATACATTCAATATTTTCTTTTAAAAGAATTTATATTTTTCATGCTGTGATGTAGAAATCTAAGTTTATTTATTCCTTGTACCATTGTACAGGATATGTACCATATGTAACCATTATCCTGACATGATTTATTAAATGGTCTGTTGCTTCCATACTATGCAGTATCTCTATCTTATGTTAACTTTTCAAATATGAGTAGGGGGTTATTTCTGGCCTTTGTTGTATTTGTCTATTTGATTATTCTTGTACTACTACAACACTATCATAATTATTATAGCTTTATACTATGTTGGTATTTGTTGGAACAGGTCTGTTTACCTTAGTTTTCTTCTTAATAATTGTTTTGCCTATACTGAACATTTTGTTCTTTCATATACATTTTATTATCACCATATAAAGTTCTTTAAACAATGATTTGCAATTTGGGTTGGATTTTTGTGGATTTGTAGATTAATTTTGGGAAGATTGACATGCTCAAAATATTGTTTTTCCATCTGGGAATAGTTTATTTCATCATTTAATTAGGTCTTTTATACTTTAACATTTTATGATTCTTTATACATCTTTTTATTAGATTTTTTCCTATTATTGTGTGTGTATGTGTAAAATATTACTACAAAACTGCATTTTATAAATCGAAGTCTCTGGTCTAAAGGAACTCTTCATTTTTTCTATATTAATATTTTCACAACCTTGTTGATCTATTTTATTATAAGTTGATCTATTGATTCTCTTGGGTCTTCTACATAAAAGGCCATGTCCTTGACAAATAATGGCAAATATATTTCCCTCTTTTCCACTTATATTTCTGATTTCCTTTTTCTTGTTTATTGGTCTGTGAGAGTCTGCTATCTACAAAATGCACTCATCCCTTCTTTCTTAAAAAATGGGGATTGAATAACCCAAGCTAAAAAACTAAATTTTGTAGTCTCCCTTATCTATAGGGATAGCTATTGAAAAGTATATAGAAGTAATTGGGTTGGGGGCGCCTGGGTGGCTCAATTGTTAAGCATCTGCTTCCAGCTCAGGTCATGATCTCAGGGTCTTGGGGTCAAGTCCCACATCGGGCTCCCTGCTCAGTGGGGAGTCTGCTTCTCCCTCTCACTCTCCCTCTGTATTCTCTCTCTCTCTCTCAAATAAATAAATAAAGTCTTTAGAAAAAAAAAGAGAAGTAATTGGGTTGAACTTCATGAAAATTCTTTAAGGGACAAAATGACTCCTATTTTAAGTGCACCCTTTTCCTTTTATCCTGTCTTCCTTTCTGATGCTTGGAACATGGATAGGATGTTTGGAGCTCCAGTCTCCATTTTGGGATCATGAAGTACCTCTGAGAATGTAAGCAAATTTTGAGGATGGTGGAACAGAATGAAAGAGGAACTTGGGTCATGATGAATTTATGGAGTTGCAATTTTAGATCAGCACTGATTACATCAGGATTTCTTTCAAGCAAGAAAGAAACCCTACTATTTTGCTTAAGGCACTATTATTTATGTTTTCTGTAATACACAGTCAAATTTAATTATAAATGTACATAGTACTGTGTCTTCAGTAGCATTTTGGTAGTAGTAATAGGTAAAGTATTGTCTTTTTCTTAAATTTAGGAGAAAATGCTTCCAGGTTCACTATGAAGTTTGTTGTTTGCTCTAAGTTTTTTGTAGAGACCTTTTCAACATGTTTCCATTCTTTTCCTGGTTATCTAGGAGTTTTTATTACGAATGGTTGTTGAATTTTGTTGACTGCTTTTTTTCTGTATCATATCATACAGATGATAAAATAAGTTAAACCTTTTTATCCACTAACGTGATGATTTACATTAATAGAATTTTCTAATATCTTATCTTTCTAATATGTTTTTTTCACTTCTGGGATAAACTCTGGACAGTTATAATAAACTGTCTTTCAGTGTACTATTACTTTTAAAAATATATTGCTTAATTTGATTTGCTAATAGTTCTGAATTATTCATGTAATCTTATCTGTAAAACTGCTTTGGCCAGGGATCTTTTGGTGGGTAAAATTCAAATTATTTTTGAGTTGTATATAAGATTCCCATTCTTTAGTGGTTATACATTTTTTTCATTTTCTATTTCTGCCTGAGATAACTTTGCTATTTTTATTTTTTTTGGAAAAATTTTGTATTTCTATCTTTTCATATTTTTAGTGTAAAGTTGTTCCTTATAGTGTCTAATTAATTTTTATTTATGTTTTTATCTATCCCCATGTTCACTGCTGGTATTTTTTATTTGTGCCTCTCTACCTTTGTGTTGGGAGACATCTCAGAGGCATGTTCATTTTCTTTAGTCTTTTTATTTTTACAACATCTTTCCAATTTTATTGAAAAATAATTGACATGCACCACTGTGTAAGTTTAAAGGGCCCAGCATGATGGTTTGACTTACATATATTGTGAAATGATTACCACAATAAGCTCAGCTAACATCCTTCTTTTCATGTAGATAAAATAAAAAGAGGAGAAAGGAAAAAAGAATAAAGGAAAACAATTTTTTCCTTGTGATGACAACTCTTATGATTTGTTCTCTTAACAACTTTCCTACAGCAGTGTTAGCTGTAGTTATCAGGTTGTACATCACACCCCTAGTACTTATTTATCTTATAACTGGAAGTTTGTACCATTTTACCACCCTCCTCCGATTTCATCTGCCTCCATCCTCTGCTTCTGGTAACCACAAATCTGATCTTTTTTCCTATGTATTTGTTTTTGTTTTTTTCCTTGTTTGCTTTTGGTTTCACATAGATGTGAGATCACACAGTATTTGTCTTTCATGTTTGACTTATTTCACTTAGCATAATGCCTTCAAAGTCTATCCATTTGTGGTAAATGGTAGGATTTCCTCACTTTTTATGGCTGGAAAATATTCTGTCATATATAGATACCACAATTTCTTTACCCATTCATTTACTAATGAACACTTAGGCCCTCAGGGATCTTGATGTCCATTTCTCTCCCCAGATTTGGGAAGTTTTCAGCCATTATTGCTTCAGGTATACTTTCTGACCCTTTCTCTATTGAATTCTTAAGTTCAGTTGTATTTTTTTAATGTAGCTTATGTTGTATTATAAGGAATTGATAATGAGCAAATAAGCATGATAATTTGAGAAAATGTTAAATCTCAGAAAGTATTGAAATAGAATGATTTGACAGAGTTGGACTTGATTGAGTATGGAGATGCTACCTGAAATAGGACAGCCAAAGAAGGCTATTTGAAGGGATCACATTTAGACCAAAACTGAATGAGAAGCTGCCATATATAATTATTTTTTTGAGTGATTTTTATTTATTTATTTTTTATTATGTTCAGTTAGCCACTGTATAGTACATCATTAGTTTTTGATGTAGTGTTCAGTGATTTGTTACTTGCGTATAACACCCAGTGCTCATCACAACACGTGCCCTCCTCATTTTTTAACTCTAGGATTTCTATTTTTTTAATGATTGTGATTTCCTTGATGAACTTCTCATCTTGTTCATGCATTGTTGTCCTAATTTTGTTTAGTTGTCTGTCTGTGTTTTCTTGTAGTTTACTAAACTTCCTTAAGAGGAGTATCCTGAATTCTTTGTCTAACAATTCATAGATCTCCATTTCTTTAGGGTCAGTTATTGAAACTTTATTAGTTTCCTTTGGGTGTCATATTTACCTGATTTTTTGTGATCCTTGATTCCTCATATTGGTATCTACACATTTGAGCAGTGTAATTACACTACTCTTTCAGACTTGATAGATTTACTTTGGCAGAGACAGTTCTTCACCAGTCAGCTCAGTCTGGGTTTCTGGATGAGTCTGTTGGGAAAGTCCTTGGGAAGGGGGGAACCTGGTGTTATCGTCTAGTTTGGGGCAAAGCAACTGTCTAAGCTCTTAGGACAAGGGTGGATGGGTGTGCCACTGCCTGAGAACAGTTGGACAGGGCTGCTGTCTTGGTGTCCTACCCAAATGAGGCTGTAGGAGGGGCTCCATAGTTGCCTGGATTCTCTGGTTAGACTTACTAGATGGTTGGAACTGAGTACCAACCATCTAGTAAGTCTACCTTCAGTAGTAGATGGAGCTATGAATTAGCTACCCTGCCCTGGCAGAGCAGCAGGCCAGGTCCCAGGGCTTGTATAGTTCATTGTTTGGACAATTGTTAATCATTGTTTGGATGATTCATTGTTTGGGGACCTGAATCAGACCTGAGCATGCAGTGAATTCCGTGGTCATGCGAGGCCACTGGTCTTGATCTGTTGATAGGGAAATCATGTGCTATGCTCTCTGTACAAGTGCCACTATAGGGCTATTGAATGTCTACACAGCTTCCCTTGTGCTCTGGTTAGGTTCCTTAGTCAGACAGGTTGAAGGCTATATTCAGCACTGAGCCGGGCTATGAAGCATATTTCCTGCCTGGGTGCAGTGAGAGAAGCAGCTCTAAAGCCAGGAAAGCTGTTTGTTGTCTTAACTCAAGCTGATTCACACCCCAAGTTCTCTTGTCTGAATATGGCTACGGACTTTGAAAACTATCAGCTCTGCTTGTCTACCTTGTGGCTTAGGTGATGCTGGCCTGCAAAGCTTCCAGGATAGTCTCCAGCTCTGCTGGTTAGATGGGGTCAGAAAACACTGTCCACAGTGGGTGGGGTTATGTCTCAGCTTCTTGTCTGGGTGTGGGCGAACCAGGCTCTAGTACTTCCTCATTTGAGAATCTAAATCAGGCAGACCTGCACCCCACCAAGTGCCCTAATCAGAGTGTGCTCCTGACTTGGTTCTGCAGATGAGCAAAACCACAGGGTAGGATTACTAATTGGGCACTGCAGTTATCAATTTTGTCTGCCAAGATCCATGTGCTGGTTGTTGCAAGCCCCTCCTCCCTTCTCCATCAAAGTCAGATTCCTGGTAGTAGTTGAGCCTCCCCAAATTCCCCATACAATCCCATGTTGTGTGATCAGAGGCTCCCTCAAAGTGGCTCCCAATGCTGGGAGAGCTGGTTGTCCGTCCCCCCTTCCCCAAGTTTCTCTTTTCCCACTGGAGGAACTGGAGGCAAAGGGGGACCTTTCCCTGTGGTACTGAACTGGCCTAGGGGAGGGGCAATGCAGTCAACGTGTAGCTGCTTCTCTTGCCCTAATGCAGTCTGCCTTGGTCCCTGTGGTACAGAGGGTGCTTCAGCCTTACCCCGTGTTCTAGGATTCTCTCAGTGGTGTGTTGTTCTTGAATAGTTGTTAGTTGTTCTTGTCGGGGTGGGGAGTGAAGTGAGGAATGACATATTGCCATTTTGGTGACATCTAAAACTTTTTTTATTCCACATCCTGTTTTTGTTTTTTTATTTAAATCCTGCGAATGTTCTTATTTTCGCTTATTCAGGGCTTATCTTGTTGCTGTTATCTGGCCTTTTGAGTTGAATGCTTAGTTCATTTTTTCCCCTAATATATGTATTTAAACAACACATGTTGGGGGCACCTGGGTGGCTCAGATGGTTAGGTGTCTGCCTTTGGCTCAGGTCCTGATCCTGGGGTCCTGGGATCGAGCCCCACTTCGGGCTCCTGGCTCTGCCTCTCCCCCTGCTTATGCTCTCTCTCTATCTCTGTGTCTCAAATGAATAAATAAAATCTTTAAAAAAAATAATAAGAAAAAATAAACAACACATGTTACCTGTGAAGAAAGGGGTAACCTGAGTAGAAGAATGAGAACTCCCTCTGCAAGAAATTCAGACTCCTTTGTTAAGCAACCCACTGGAGCTGGAGTCTAGGGCATAGTAGGAGAAGGTGAGGCTGGATCCCAATTATGAAAGACCTTGAATGAGATATTTATCTTCATTTGTTTCAGAGATTTTTTTCCCCTAATTAGAAAAAATGACCTTTTTTCACTTTATCTCTTTATTTTTTTAAGCTATACGTGATACTAACTATAATAGTCCACCCATACCCACAGGAGATACATTCCAAGACCCCCAATGGATATCTGAAACCACAGGTAGTACCAAACCCTGTATATACTGTTTTTTTCCCATACATATGTACCTATGATAAAGTTTAATTTATATATTAGGCACAGTAAGACACTAACAACAATAACTAATAATAAAATAGAACAAAAATTGTAACAATATTCAAAGTTATGTGAATCTCTTTCAAAATATCTTATTGTACTGCACTTACCCTTCTTCTTGTGAAGATGTGAGATAATGAAATGCCTACATGATGAGATGAAGTGAGGTGAGTGACGTAGGCATTGTGATGTAGTGTTAGACTACTATTGACCTACTGACAGTACATCAGAAGGAGGATTATCTGCTTCTGGACCACTGTTGACCATGGATAACTGAAATAGCAGAAAGTGAAACCACGGATAAGGGGGGATTGCTGTATTAGGTAATTAAGATAATCAAGACCCATGCTCCAAAATATCATACAGTGAATAGATACAGGATTTTGGTCCAGTTTCTGCTCTTAGACATGTGGAGGAAAAGGCAGTTCTACCCTGAATTTCTTAAGGAACCACAGTACTATTTTCCATAATGGCTGTACCAATTTACATTCCCACCAACAGTGCACAGGCGTTCCCTTCCTTCACACCCTTGCCAACACTTGTTATCTCTTGTCTTTTTGATGATGGCCATTCTAACAGGTGTAAGCTGATATTTCATTGTGGTTTTGATTTGCATTCTCCTAATACTTACTGATTTACTTGCTTTGAGCACCTTTTCATTTACTTGCTTACCATTTATATATTTTTCTTTGGAAAAAATATCTATTCAGTTCCTCTGACCATTCTTTAATCGGATTGTTTGATTTTTTTGCCATTAGGTTGCAGGAGTTCTTTACTTATTTTGGATATTAACCTCTTATCAAATATATGATAGAGAAACTGACATTTTGCATCAACTCAGTAGATGTCTACATTTGGGTTTTATTTTGATTTCTTTAAAGTCCTTGCTATATACCTAATTTTCCTTTAATAGTTGACTTAGCCAATGAAATAAGAATTGATCTAATTGATTTACTCTAATGTAATTATATTGGAAGAAATAAGAGTTTTTGAAATTCTGGTGCATAAAAATAACTCAGGAATATTAGTTTTAGTGATGCCATGAAAACATAATACTAGGAACTTTATCCCTGAATGAGATAGAGATAGACTAAGTCAGGCTTTGCAGTTTTACTATGACAATGTCACATCACATGCTATTTATGCTACTTGTGATTTTATGAAAGAGATACTAAAAAGACTTGCAAGTTAATGTGCTTAGCATTTTACTCAAAAATAATGATTTCGTTCTTTGCCTTTATTTATAATCACTGAAGAGTTATTAAAAGGAACAAGATGTGGAGCTTTCACTAAATTGGTGAAGCTTATTAGAATACTTTCTAGACTAGTATGAGGTAAGAGGAAGAAACTAGGAAGCACAAGCCCGAAGTCTTTTAATATTCATTTATAATTATGTGTATGCTAGACCCAGAAATTCACAGGAAAACATTTGTTATTCTAGTCTTCGTTTTAATTAAAAATTTAAGTAAATGTGATCTTTTATTGCATGCTACTCAGTTTTTACTTAATCTTTGTTCTTTAATTCAACAAATCTATTTCTATCTATCATTCTACCTATCTAGATATTTTAATGCCCGCTAGACACTGAATTGAAGTTCAGTGAAACATATGTGGTTCCTTTGATCAATGCTTTGCTATTTTATACTTTTGCTTGCCTAGATTTTGGTACCTGGGTCATCTTTAAAATGGTTTATCTCTGGTTTGAATTTGTGAACTGCAAATGCACCCAACAATCTGATCATGTGTGATATTTCTGCAAATGTGAATAAATGAGGATTAATTTCACTTTACGTACTGCAGTCAGATCCCTTGCAGATCTGAAGCTAAATTGCAGAAGTGGATGGGTGATACATCAATATAATGTGATGCTTTACTCATATTTCTTTGTCTTCAATATTTAGAGATCTGAGTATTTGAGAAATAATGCAAATTGTGAAAAGTATTAATAATTTTTCTAAGATTATTTTTGGTAAACTTGTAGATTTAAGTCTATTCAATACAATTAGGAGGAAGAAATTGCAATTATTTTGCTGGATTTCTTTTTTTTTTTTTTTTTTTTGAAGTGGAGAGAGAGAGGAGGCAGGAGGAGCAGAGGGAGAGGGAGAAAATCTTTTTTTTTTTTTTTAAGATTTTATTTATTTATTTGAGAGAGAGAGAATGAGAGAGAGCACATGAGAGGGGGGAGGGTCAGAGGGAGAAGCAGACTCCCTGCCGAGCAGGGAGCCCGATGCGGGACTCGATCCAGGGACTCCAGGATCATGACCTGAGCCGAAGGCAGTCGCCCAACCAACTGAGCCACCCAGGTGCCCTATTTTGCTGGATTTCTTAAAGCTTTACAAAAGATGCTATACTAGATGGAATTCAAAACATTGAAATGTAATTGTTTAACTGAAATTGAAAGTCTGAAGAGAGTACTGTATGGTGATTTTAGGCTCTGAGAAAAAAAAGACTCATTGTCTCACATGAAGTTATTCCATTAAATAGGTGTTTTGATTTTAGCTTTTAGAAGCAGAACCAGAAAAATATTAAAAAAAAAAATGGGAAGGATGATGACTTGGAGGAAGAGCAAAACATAATAATAATAAGTAAAAATAATAATGAATTAATTAGGAGAGGAAATTATTACCTGGAAACATTAACCATAAAAAGTTTAGCTGGCATTTGTCACAACAGTTTCAATGTTGGGTACAAAAGAAAACATAGCTGTGAATTTCAAAACAGAGAGGAATCACCAAATCTAAAAGTGGTATTTCTTAAAATGCTTCCATTCACTCAAAAAATATTTACTAAGTGTTACTATTTATCAGGCTCTATGTAAAGCAGTTCCTTTCCTAAGGTGCTCCTAAGGGAGGTTTTAGGTTCACAGAAAAATTGAGCAGATCATATAGAGAGGTCCTATTCATTCTCTGCCTCCCCCCACTATCAACATGGCTCACCAGAGTGATATATTTTACAGTGGATGAACCTGCATTGACAATCATTATAACCCAGACTCAGAGTTGGCAGTTTACCTTAGGGTTCGCTTTTGGTGCTGTACATTTTATGGGTTTTGAGAAATGTATAAGGTTATAGTATCATGCAGAATAGTTTCACTGCTCTAGAAATCCTCTGTGCTTCACTTCTTCACCCCTCCCTCCCCCTTATGCTCTTCTGTTTTA
>NC_138381.1:47100030-47116475 GCF_054177405.1 Leptonychotes weddellii | reverse complement strand
GGTGCCTCAAAAAGTTAAAAATAGAGCTACCCTATGACCCAGCAATTGCACTACTGGGTATTTATCCCAAAGACACAGATGTAGTGAAAAGAAGGGCCATATGCACCCCAATGTTCATAGCAGCAATGTCCACAATAGCCAAACTGTGGAAAGAGCCGAGATGCCCTTCAGCAGATGAATGGATAAAGAAGATGTGGTCCATATATACAATGGAATATTACTCAGCCATCAGAAAGGATGAATACCCAACTTTTACATCAACATGGATGGGATTGGAGGAGATTATGCTAAGTGAAATAAGTCAAGCAGAGAAAGTCAATTATCATATGGTTTCACTTATTTGTGGAACATTAGGAATAGCATGGAGGACATTAGGATGAGGAAGGGAAAAATGAAGGGAGGGAAATCGGAAGGAGAGATGAACCATGAGAGACTGTGGACTCTGAGAAACAAACTGAGGGTTTTAGAGGGGAGGGGTGTGGGGCGATGGGTTAGCCCAGTGATGGGTATTAAGTTGGGTACGTACTGCATGGAGCACTGGGTGTTGTATGAAAACAATGAAGCGTGGATCACTGCATCAGAAACTGGTGATGTATTGTATGGTGACTAACATAACATAATGAAATAAAATTTAAAAAAATATATTGGGAAATGATTTTTCTTTTTGTATTCCAAATAAGGTAAATGCAAGACAGAAAAAGATTTCCCTCCTGATCCTCAGTCCTGGGGAATCTCTCCCATCTTTTACTTTAAAAGTATCCCACTATTCTTCCCAGGCATTTGGCTCTAGGTTATGGACAAAACATTTCTACCATTTGCCTTTTAATCCACCAAAAAGCAATGCTAGTTCTGGGGCCCATATCAGGCATAAGGAAGCCTAGAAGTATTATAGATTAAATCTACATTATTGGGTGGAGGGGATATTACATCTAATGGGAACTATAAGATTTGTAAGACTCTCAATTGTTTCTGCTTCTAAATATCTTAAAATATCAGTCTCTTTGCAATTAATTAGTAACAAAATATGTTCTAGCCAAGAAAAGGATAAAAAGATCAGCAGACTCAAGATTGGCAAACCTTAAAATATTATTATGTTATCAATTTATCTGTTTGTGAGATATATATATGTCCTTTTAGTTTACTTTCATAAAGGAGAATGTGTAGTGTTTGGCAATCCATTGCACAGATAAACTGTGGCCTAATCAGGCAAGGATTTTCCCTGAAATTGGTCCTACAAAGATCCTCTACTGACTCACAAAATAATTTTCTGATACTTAAACAATCCAGTGGTGCCACAGGCCAAAATTCTCTTGAAGGCTAACAGCAAGTCCACTTCTTGCATCAACTGATTGGAATTATTGTAATGATGCTATCTTATACCTCATAACATTAAATCTATTCATAATGTTTAATTCAGTCACTTCTTCCAACAAAGCATTATGGAATGACTACTGAGTAGCCCTGCAAACAACCCCCCTATACCACAAGATACAGGAGATGACTTTCTTAAAAAAGTTAACTTTCACAATTAATTCTACATGAATCTTCCAAAATCTCTCAATAAGAATTCTTAGGAGACACAACAGGTGGTGTTAAAAGGGCAAATGAAATCTGTTTTCTTAGACTATTTCCAAAACAATGCTCCTTTTAATATAAAAACATGATTTTAGGAGCATTCTGTTTAGAATGCAGGTCTTTCTGTCTCTTATAAGCCTGGGAGTTTAGCTTGACCGGGCTCATCTCAAGAATGAGTTTTAGACTGGAAGTAACTCTTCTTTTGTTGAATGGAAGAATCCTTATTGTCCACTTTAGTCTATCTAATATTTCAAAGCAGCATCAAAAAAAAAAAAGAAGGAGGAGGAGGAGGAGGAGGAAGAGGAAGAGATAGGAGAAGAAGAAGGAGAGGGAGAGCGAGATGGAGAGTGAGAGGAGGAGGAAGAAGAGGAGGAGGGAGGAGGAGGGGGAGGAGGAGAGGGAAGAGGAAAGGGAGGAGGAGGAAAGGGGAGGAAGGGGAGGAGGAAGAGGAAGAGATAGAAGAAGAAGGGGGAGGAGGAGAGGAAGAGGAGGAGGAAGAAGAAGAAGGATAGGAGGAAGGAGGAGGAGAAAAGAAAAAAAGAACAAAGAAAGAAAAGGCAAGAGCCTCATTCTCAGATTTTACAGAGAAATCTCACAAAGGAATCTTCTAGTGCACTGAAGATAGCTAATCTCTGCTTCCCTTTTGTAAAGACTTGATTCCTTGTAGAGAAATCCAAACAGTACAGAGGAGGATAGCTCACCAATAAACTGAAGATAGGATTTGTGAGGTATGCAAATCCCTCTTGCAGAGAGAGCCCCAGAGAGAATGCTTCTGCTCTATTTTGACAGCCTTCCACCCTCTTAACAGTCTGAGTGCCTTGCAATTTCAATTCTGATGACCCCAATGCCTAGAGATCCAAGAACTAAGCCCTAAGATGTGACATAAAACAAGTATATTTATCTTGATGGGAGGGGCTCAGAAAAAGCTGTTGCAACAGAGAAGACCCCTATTTCCAATTAGCCTAAAGACTTCGAGAAACTGGGATAAAGGAGATGGGCCTCACATACCTACATGATTGTCTTTTTGACTTTAATTCTCCCATCCACATAGCATATAACATAGTTTGTAAAGTTCAATGAGGGTTTGCTTTTGTGAATGGATCCTTTAGCCACAATTAACAAAAAGCCCAGCCTCAAATTGGAATAAATGATACAATGACAGTTTTTCTCACATAACAATAAACCTAAAGCAGACCAGGGCAGGGCACAGGGCTCTCCTAAGTCTCCCTATGATTCTCTTGGCGTTGCTCTCTTCCCCGCATTGACTTAGGCTTCAGGAAACTACCCAGATGGTCAAAGCTGCTCCTGACCTTACAGCCAGACCATATCCAAGAACAGAAAAACAGATCATTTCTTAGAAGAGTATAAAGAACAGTTAGAAATGGTGAGGAGCTAGAGAGGTTTATTTCAGGGAATGGGTGACATAAAAGTTGACAGCATAATCAAGAAGGAAGTGATTCGAAAGAGATGCCTAGTGATTCCTTTGAGCTCATTAGACACAATACATTTTTCAAGTACTTTCTAATTACCTTTTTTTCTATTGTTTGCCTTAATACAAATAATTACCAAATTCTTTCAAACCATTTTTCTTAGTATCCCCCTTCGTACCTGCATGGTTTATTCAAATTTAAACCAATCTCTTTCTGGGACTAGTGCATAGCTGTCATCATAGGAGTGTGCTTTATCACTCTCTGCACATGTTTTCTGAATCCCGTAAGAGATTTTTTCTAGAAATCTCTGACAAGACATCCCTTCTTACCTCATCAGCTCAAACTATACCTTATGCCCATTCCTAAGCCAACCAATGGCAAGGAGGTAGACTAACCATCACTAAATTAATTAGGGTTACATATGGCCTGGAGATAGGGTGTCTCTCTCTAATGTTTGGGTAAATCAGCACTTAGTTGTCAGGAAGGAAGAGGGAATTTAGATGCCAGATAGGAAGACAACAGTATCTGATGCAATGAGGTTAAAAAAGCTCTATTGAAAGCAAAACAAAAGAAAAAAGGACTAGTAAATTACAGAAAGAAGAAAATATAATTGCAAAAATTAAACAGCTATTTTATTCCTAAAGTTCTAACCTCATGAAATATGAAATATTTAGAAGATTGATTTGGATTTTTAAAATCACTTCTAGTACTAACATCTTAACATTTTGACAAAAAAGAAAAAAATGTGAATTGCTATAAAATATCACTGCTTCACTTTAGAGAAATCTTAGTATTTAATAGTAACAGTTTTAGGAGTAAGCTGGTTGATGTAATATTTTAAATATTATGCTGCTGGGGTGCCTGGGTGGCTCAATCAGTTAAGTGTCTGCCTTTGGCTCAGGTCATGATCCCAGGGTCCTGGGGTCGAACCCCGTGTCGGGGGCTCCCTGCTCAGCGGGGAGTCTGTTTCTCCCTCTCCTCCCCACTTGTGCTCTCTGTCGCTATCTCTCTCTCTCTCGCAAATAAATAAATAAAATCTTTAAAAAATAAATAAATAAATATTACACTGCTGATTCCAGGTAAATATAAAGCCAAGTTTCAATTGGTGGCAATCTGATAGGTTTCAGAGTATAAATTACTTGGACTTATATCAAAAAATAGCGACCACCTGATTCTTAAAATGTAAGTTAATGGAGCTACTACCAAAATGAGAATAGGGCAGGGCCAGATAAACAGTAGATTCGATAAATGTGGGTGATGTCACTCCTAAAGGCAGCTTACAATTTATCATACATCTATTCTTCTCTAAGTGAGAAAATTCCAAATTGATGCATATAAAAGCCATGTCATCCCTCCAAATCTTTGTTATTATCTCATCAACCATGTATCATAGGTCCTTTACATTCTGACATTCACTTCACTTAATTTGCCCCTAATTGGGTCTCTGTCACATTAATTGCATTTGAGAAGGTTATTTGAAGAAGGCAGAAAAACACTGCCTCATACATGTGCAGAATTGCCATTCGAATAGGAAAACTCTTCTCTCATAAAAAAAAAAAATCAAGTTTCTAAGAAGAAATACAGAAATACATGGAACAATTTACTCTTTCTGTCCCTGGCTAAATGAGGAATAAATGTTATCCCCCATCTTTTACACTGCTAGACCACTGACCTAAATATATCACTGCTATTGATTTCCTGTTGGACAAGGTTAATAGCATGTTCTTCTTATGTGCTTTCAATTTCTGTATGGTGTTTGTTTTTTTATTACAGTTGCTTTTGTTAATGAAAAATCATTTAGTAAATAAGATTATTGGGGCGCCTGGGTGGCTCAGTTGGTTAAGCGACTGCCTTCGGCTCAGGTCATGATCCTGGAGTCCCGGGATCGAGTCCCGCATCAGGCTCCCTGCTCTGCGGGGAGCCTGCTTCTCCCTCTGCCTCTGTCTCTCTCTCTCTCTCTGTCTCTCATGAATAAATAAATAAAATCTTTTAAAAAAAAATAAGATTATCATTATTTCTGTCAGCAATCAGGTTTCTCTAGTAATGAGAGAAATATAACTGTCTGATAATGAATGCCTGATCTATCAGGTAGTATAGCAGAGTTCTTTCTCTCAGAGACAACATCTCTTACTCATTTTAACTTAGATTTGGAACATCAATCCCTCCTCAGTTCTTTAAAAATAATTACAAATTAGTTATAAGGCTGCACCAGGAAGTAATACAAATCCTTTAAAGGGAGAAAATGGATAAACTAATTGATACTTCCTGAACTAGTCACCTGAAACTTTTCTGTCATATTTAAAATAGGCTTCTCAAGGTCAGAGTTGATATAATTCATAAGAATTATTATATCATTTTTCTTTGGAAGTTTGAAACACAGAGTTAAAGCCAGTTTCTGAGAGAAGTTATTATCACCTGACAAAATAACTTATAGGAAAAATTATGAGGAAAACATTAAAATTCCAAGATTGTGCACCTCTAGCCATCTTTCCTGAACCTTCCTGACTGCAAAAAGATCATATATAACTGATTGTCTGATAATGAATGAGTCATCATTAGAATTCAAGATATTTCAATGTGGAGTGCCACTTTTGGCATCCAAGTATTGAATGTGTTCTTTGATATAATGATTCAGTTTTTATTTATAAAGAAATACTTTAAAGCCCAAACATACTGATGCACATAGTCCAAATTTTTTAGCTTAATGAAAATTTAATCAAACTATAATTTTAAAATAGTGCACACTGCTAACAAGATCACAGTATGAAAATGGAAGTGTGTACTGGAAGCATGTGGTAGAGCAGCACATACAGAGCAAGCACATGGAAAAATCCCTATCTCAAACAAAGTCTCAGTTCACTGTGATGACAGATTCTACCCTTTGCAATAAAGCAGTTGTCTGATGTGGATAAGAAAAGTTGTTCTTGGGGCACCTGGGTGGTTCAGTTGGTCAGACTTTTGATTTCGGCTCAGGTCATGATCTCAGGGTCTTGTGATAGAGCCCTGCATGGGGCTCCATGCTAGGTGTGGAGCCTGCCCCTCCCTGACTGCTCATGTGTGCTTGCACACTCTCTCTCTCTCTTGGAAAAAAGCAAGCAAGAAAGAAAAAGGAAGGAAGGGAGGGAGGGAGGGAGGGAGGAAGGAAGGAAGGAAGGAAGGAAGGAAGGAAGGAAGAAAGGAAGGAAAGTTGTTCTTTCCTGAGCAAAAGATTAACCAGTTTGTCACCCTGTTAATAAGATATTCACTATCCCATCAGTTTTGTCTATGGTTGGTGACTGTTGTAGTCATTGCCACACATCGAGTTTGGCCCATCTTAGCTTGAGTAAGAGGCAATGCAACCCTTCTAGGCTTTATGAAGGAGGATGTGACCAGTTCACCCCCACCACACTCCTAGTACACAAAAGTGAGGAGCCAGAGAGCTTTACTTCAATGAATGTACCATACAGAAGCCAAAACATAATCAAGAAAGAAGTGATAGGAAGGAAAAAAACATGATGTTGCCTTTGGGCCAAAAGAGCAGTGAATATGTTTTATAAATTTTTCCTAATTGCCTTTCCTTATTTATATAGTCTGCCTTAACAGATCCAGTCTCTCAAGATCATTACCAAATTTCTTTAAATTCCTTTCCATAGTTTCCTCCCTACTGGTCCTCTATCCTCTTGCTCACCCTGAACCAATGGTCCTCAGGGCCTACTGCCTAGCCATCATCATGGGAATGTACTTCATTACTCTCCTGAATGAGATTAAATGTTCCCAGCTACTTAGGAAGTAAGGTAGGTAAGCTTTCTGAGCCTTTGGCTATCTGAAAATGGCATCTCATTATACATCTGATTAAAAGTTTGACTGGGTAAAGAATTCTAGGTTAACATAATTTTCCTTCGATTTTTTGAAACTGGCCTCCTTGTCCTCTAGCACAATGTCTACCTGTTGAGAAGTAGATGCAGTTTCAATTCTCTCATTCTTTTTCTCTGGAATTATTTAGGATATATTCTTTGCTCTTGATATTGTAAAGGTCAAAGTCTTAATCTCACTCTACTTCCTCCTTAATTTAAGCTGAGATAGGAAACCAATTTCAAATAGTCTTCAAGGCTTCTAATCCCTCCAAAATTGTGTTTGAATGAGATCTTTTAAACACAATCATATCACCACAGAAACTTATCATTTCACCTTCCTGACACTAAAGAAATTGAAGAAATTGCTGAATTGCATTTTCAGAATCACGTGGTATGAATAAAGTTCTTGTTCGCCCAAGGATCCGGCTTTATACATTGTTTCCTAAAAGAAGTATCAAACTTGCATAGCACTCACTATCTATCATAAAGTATTCTAAATGCCTCACAAATCTTAGCACATATAATCCTCATAAGAACCCTGTGAGAAAAGTACTCTTATTAGCTTCATTTTAAAGATAAGAAACCTGAGGCACAGAGGGTTAAACTATTCATAAAAAACACACAACTACTGAATGGCTGATTCAGGATTTCAGGATTTGCACCCAGGAAACCTTGCTCAGGAGACCATAAGCACTAAGGTATGTTGCCTCTCAAGAACTAAACATATCAGACTCCTTAAACGTTGCACTATGGATATCCAGTAAGCATTTGAACATTACAAATGAATAAAAAGCCCTACATGAAAATATGATGCTATTTATACTCCCATCATGTTCAAAGTATTTCTTCCTAAATTGTCTAAGTTCTTATCTACTTAGCACTTGATGCATTTGGAGCCTTCAGTAAGTGTTAAGCTGACACTGCTATAAACCTTGAAGTATAATGAGGCCCTCAGAAGAAAACTAACCACTTATTTCATCAGTTAACTCAAAATATGTTTCCATTTTACAGATAGATCAAATCAGAATAAATGCTCAAGAACCATACAATTTCCAGAAATTTAAGATGTTAAGTGTCTTTATCAATCATAATAGTGTATGTATTGACTAATATTTGATTCTCAAACTTCCCATTGTCACCAGATTTTTGTTTTAAATAATAAAAAACACAGAAGTAATACTTGGAAGTTTTGTGAGTTTTTTTATCTTCATGTGTACTTTTCAAGAGTCATTCTATGCAGTTGTACCTTTTATTTAATCTTCTCCATCCAATAGCCAATGCCTTCCTTAGGGAATCATCCTGGTGCCTTTGTCCTAAATGCCCTAAGTTCTAGTCCTACTTCTGACATGTGGTAACTGTGAGACATGGCACAAATTTCTATCCTCTCTGAAACTCAGTTTCCTCAATTATAAAAGAATAATAATGGTCCCTCCTTTGCAGATTCATTGTGAAGATTAGAAGCAACACACATGAAGGATTTGATCCTGAATAAGCATTCAATAGCCCTTATTCTATCTCTATAGCGTCTTAAGAAAAAGAAAATGCATTGTGTCTTTCAATGCAAATGTCCTAACTGGAAGTTTTACTATAAGGTAATTCTTTCAGAGTCTGAAAAAAAATTTTTTTTAAATGATTCTTGGAGTAAATGCTGTATATTCCAACCCATAAAAATGAGTAACTTCTCAAGGATGAGATCTGTTAAATTGCTTGTTTGGGATGAAGTCATGCAAAGGGAATACTAAGGAAATTTTAAGGATTTCTTCACAAATGTAAATCTCTAATTATAATTATTGAGTAGATCCTTTTATCCCCTTGTCCATATTAACAACCACATCTTTAAAAATTCTTTCAACTCCCTGCTAGTCAAATACACACATTCAGCATTCTCTTTTTAGAAAGACCTTCAGGGCTTTGGTCCTTCTATGAACAATTAAACTATTCTGAGGGTCCCTGGGTGATTAGCTTTCTCCAAGTTGTTAATTAAGAAGATGTAGAAGATATACCAAAGACAATTATAAGCAGCCTACTTTGAAATGTCTGACTTTTCTAAGTTTGGTCTTACTTTCAAGTGTCTTAAGAGAGAGTTTGAATTGGTTATAAATGAGGTGTTTTTGTCTCTGGCATTCCCCCACTCAATCAATCTGAAGCTAATGACAGAGGCCAGAATTCAAGGCAGAGAAAATGATGTCTTCTCACATGCTAAGAACAATGCCCCGCAAAGGAGTCATTTTCTCCTACACAGTCATATACAATGTTCCATGCTCTCTGTTGTATTAGTGGTAAGTGATAATTTCCAGTGTACATAAACACAGTCAGTATTTCCTTAGGCAAGAAAGAAAATATCTTATTCAATGCTGACATCAAAAAGAAATATTAAGATAGAATTCATGATTCATTTACATCTTATGAAAGATAATGGTGCTAGAAGTGTCAGCTGCTGTCATCTTTTTTTTCTGTTGTGTTGTTATTTTTAAGGCAAACTTATAAACACTAACACTCTGAAGTAGCCTTTAAAAAACTGCCTGTGTTGGGTGCCTGGGTGGCTCAGTCGGTTAAGCAGCTTCCTTTGGCTCAGGTCATGATCCCAGGGTCCTGGGATCGAGTTCTGCATCAGGCTCCCTGCTCAATGGGAAGCCTGCTTCTCCCTCTGCCGCTCCCCCTGCTTGTGTTCTCTTGCACTCTCTCTGACAAATAAATAAACAAAATCTTTTTTAAAAATTTAAGATTAAATTAAATCTTACACAGAACCCCAATAAACAATGATATTTTAAAGTCATAAGCTTATTTCAAGAATTCAGATTTAATAAGCTTTTGCTTATAAATCCAATCAGCAAGACTAAATAAATACAAAATTATGAAGTGATTATGGATGGCAGAGAACATCAGCCCCATTATCCATGATATTCCAGTCAAATGTTTGCCTTACCCCAAACCAATTCAATCAGACTATCTGGGGGTAAAGTCCAGGCATCAGTATTTTTTTAAAAGCTCCTTAGGTGATTCTAGTGTGCGGCCAAATTTAAGAACCACTGCCCTAAGTCACTGTTAGAGGTTAGTTTGATGTTATTCAAACTTTAGTATACATCAGAATCACCTGAAAGGCTGTTACACCACAACTTTGGGCCCCACTCAAAGAAGGGAGGGGCCCAAAACTCAGATTTTCATGTGCTCCCAGGTGATGCTAATGCTGCTGGTACAAGGACCACAAGTACCTAATCATAGGTAGGATGCTTGATAAATAGAGATTCTTAGGTTCTTCCTGTGGGGATTTTGATTCAAGGGTAGCCTGAGGATTTATAAGCTTAAAAAGTTCCACAGGCACCAGGATGGTTCAGTCGGTCTCAGCTCAGGTCATGATCTTAGGATTGTGAGATCCAGCCCTGTATCGGTCTCCGAGCTTAGAGAGGAGTATGCTTGAGATTCTCTCCCTCTGCCCGTCCCCCCCCCCCCACTCACACACGTGCTCTTGTGTGTGTGCTCTCTAAAATATATAAATAAATAAAATCTTTAAAAAAATAAAAAGTTCCAGATCATTAAGATGAGGCAAATCTAAGAAATTTTGCTTAGAACAACAGGGAAAATTAAGTAGAAAAATTTTAAGGTTCCATCATCCCCTTGACTAAAAATATTTGAGCTAGGTAGTAGTGCATTAATTTAGGTAGAATTATCAGGTTAGCAATATATGTAAGATGATTTTGGGGGGGCAGGGGTAGTCAGGTATCAGAGTCAAGTGTACAAGAAAAAAATTCAGTAATCTGTTATAATATTCTAAGCACAAAGAGCAGCTAGGCCAAGATGATGGCAGTAGGAATGGCGGAAAAAAATTTAAGCAACCACTTCATGGTTGTTATATACCAGAACTGTGGCAGCTGAGGATACAAAGATGAATATGATACCTATCACCAACTCAGTGGTTATAAGGGACATTATGAAGTAAGAATCAATTGGATGAGGTCTCCCACTGGAAATGAGAAGAGACCCTCGTCCCACATGATATTTATAATTGTAAAACATTAAAAAACAGGGATGAATTCATCTATAATTCTGAAGTGAACTTTTTTTTTTTTTACACATTAAAGAATTTGGGAAGTCTCGGTGGCTCAGTCGTTAAGCGACTGCCTTTGGCTCAGGGCATGATCCCAGGGTCCTGGGATCAAGCCCCACATCAAGCCCCTCATCGAGCCCCACATCGGGCTCCCTGCTCAGTGGGAAGCCTGCTTCTCCCTCTCCCACTTCTCCTGCTTGTGTTCCCTCTCTTGCTGTCTCGTTCTCTGTCAAATAAATAAGATCTTCAAAAATAAAAAATAAAAATAAAAAAGTGCCTGTGTAAACTCCTTTAGTTCCCATAAGATATTATATAATTTAGATTTTGTTTCAGATTTAGTTTTACTAAATACTCTCAGTTATAAAAATTATCTAAATACAAATATATAAGTGTGACACATAATATTAAGCTGTCAAAATATAAAATGTATTCCTAAACAGTTCTATGGTTAACGATTCATACTAAGGAATTAATCCAAATAAAAACACAATGTTCATCATCAAATAAAGTACATCAGGTATAATATATTTATAGAATATTTGGGTATCATTTAGATTAGTCAAGGTAAAATAAATAAATAAGTCAAGATAACTCTTTGATATAATAAAATACTATAGACCAATAAAAAGTTTTGAATTCTGTTCCACAAAAAACTATTGATATAAAGAAATGTTGTAAGTAAAAAATGTATAAAATAATATTATATGGCCCAATTAAATGTATATTTATATATCTCAGTATTTGTGTATTTAAAATATACTATATATATATTCATTAGTTTATGTAAATAGATACATAGGTGCATAAATATGTATGAAATAATGAAAGGATATATACCAAGATGTCAATAGTGTTACTTCCAGATGGTACAATTAGAGAAAAAATTTAATAGTTTTCCTTTTTGTCACTGTTTGTTCCATGTGTTATATAATGAATACATATTTATTGATAAAAAATATTGTTTTGATTTAGGATAAGAAGCTTTGGGACATTGAAGTAAAATTCTCAATAGCACTTGTGTCAGTGGCTTTGGTAGTTATGACAAAGATAGCTAATCGCCTTCTGATATCTATTCTTTGTGTTTTTACTAGCAGAGTAGTAGGAAATCCTACCTGATGCCTGGAATTAAGTTCTGCATTTTCAAACTTCCCTTGTAGTTGGGCATGGCAATGTGGCTAAGTCTAAGCCAATGAAATATGAGTAGAAATGCTTCCTTCAGTGAAAGCTGATGGAATGGGAAAAGCGTATTTTTGCCCTTCTGTATTTTCTCCTACTCATGGCCTGCAACAAAAGAGATGACCTTGAAGACAAGGCCAGCTAAAATGGCAGAGCTTCACCTCAGAGGATCCTGAGTCCCTACTGGCCAGGAAGCCACTGTACCTGCCCTATACTGTTTTTATGAAAGAAAGAAAGAAACTTGTATCTTGTTTAAAGTATGTTATTTGGGGATTTTTCTCTTCTGTGCACCTGCTACAGTCTCCCCAACACTGGTCCCTAGCAACCTCAGAAATTATACCAATGGGCAGCAGCAGCAGTGAAAATTTCTTCAGCAAACTTCAGAAAAATAGATGTCATATTGTCCATAGAAAACCAGAGAAAGGGGGAAAAAATTCAGCAGGACCCACATGGCAGCAAGACCTGGAGCTATTTATAAGAAATCTGAAGGAGGTGGCATTCCCACATAACATGCAGCCATTTTTACTGATAATATTCTTGCTACAGCTCACTACACCTTTAAATTGGCATGGTTCACTCCATCAGTTTATTCTTCCTGACAGACAAGTAAAAATTCCTAAGGACTCTTTCTCTTCAAACTTTCTGCATAGCTGCAATATAAAATTCATAATTTTTGTGAGCTGATCATTTCCTGACAGGGTTCAGCTTCTCCCTTTCAAGCTATACTATTTCATGTTTAATTACTGCATTATGGTATTTTTAAATTACTAAAATTTTCTTAAGCCATAATGAAATTTCAAGAGTGAAGTCTATACTAGGTTTAATTTATGACTATTTAATTGTATGACTACTTCCTCAGGCACTTTGGGTTTCATTTGTCTAATAGTTTGGGTTTAAAGTTTTTAAAACACAATGCAACATTTTTAGTATTTTATTCCAAATGGGAGAATAGTTCAGCATTTCTCTCTTTTCCATTCTATCAAACTCTACCCCTCTGCCACAAACCCACCATATTTACCAAGCTCAAGAACTGGATTTCTGCCTCATTTTTCTTATAGGTATTCTGGGTCACCTTCTGGGGCTGAAATTCTTCATTGAAGCCTTTTCTATAGGTGGTTACATTGCAAGCTTGTCCTTCCCAGGAGCTGGAATTCTTCTTCATACCCCAGTGACTGGATAGTGTTCTCCCTAGAACTGAGATGGTGGCTACACCTGACCTAGCTCAGTATCCACGTAACTATCTGCTATGAGAGCCAGCTCAGCTAAAGTATGTGGTCACCAAAGTCCTTAGGATAGCTTTAAATCACTTGCCTCCCAATCCTAGATTTAGTTCCTCTGACCACTGCTGAAATTCTAACTTTCCTTGTAGGCAAGCTCAGCCAAGAAACAATCACCTATGATATCAATTTTTCCTTCACTGACTTTATAAATAAGTCACAGTAATATAATTATGCTTTGGTAATAATACAAAATCTAAATGGCTTAAACTTTCCAGTGCTCCATGAGTGACCCAGCCTTAACAATAAATGATTACCCAATAACCAAGAACAGAAAGAGAAAGAGATGAGAAAATAATATTGAGTGACATACCAGCTCTCAAATGTTTCATTAACCAAAAGTAAGTTGCATGGTCATGCTTAACTTTAAGAGACTGGGAATTTTAATCCTCCAGTACACTCAGAATGAGAAGAGAACCAAATATTTGTGGACACTGTTAATGTCTACCACACCTTGCTAGTTACTATATTGAGGTCATTAATTTCCATTATCATAATGTCATAACATCATTTATTAAGAACCATAACAAAAATATTAGTAATTGCTAACATTTCTTGAGCATATAGCATATGCTTATGTATCAGATTTTGTACTGAGCATTTTACATAAATATCTTACTTAATTCTCAAAACAATCCTATGCACAAATAAAACATTTAGAGAAGATGGAATTGAGGACCAGAGAAAGTTAGCAATTTGCCCAAGTTCACACAGTTGATAAGTGGCAGATTCAGAATTTAATCTAAATCTGTATAAATCTAAAGACTTTGAAATTAATACAGCTAGATATTTATGGATATAAATCTGAAAGAAATTGTGTATCTATATTCAAAATCCTGGTAGATACACCTCTGAGCATGTAACTTCTAGGAGAGATTGTTGTTGCACTACATAAAAGAAGCCAAGCTGGGGCAATACAAATGAGGAGATTCCAGTTTAGGTTGAAAAACTGGGTAAGAAGATGAGGTGAATTGTAACCTGTGTATGATGAGATGATCAAAGACTATTTCACATGGACATAGAAGAGCCAGGCAGTGCACAGACAGCAAGTCAGATACAGAGAAATGAGTCAATTATAATGTGTAGAATGCAGCAAGGTTTTGGTTCACTTGAGCTGAAACAATAATTTCATGTTCTTTAGACACTTCTATAGCAGAGAAGGATATAATTCTGAGCATTAACTACCATAGATCTGGAAATTAATTTTATAATGGGATCTTTCATTTGGTATGAATACTGAGTAGGGGCCTTAAATAAAAGTAAAGTTAGTTAGTCATGCATGAAAGATATATGCATAACATACTGTAGAGTAGAAAGGGGTTTGGGCTGCTATAGCAGATTATCATAGACTGGGTAGCTTAAACAACAAACACTTAATTCTCATAGTTCTGAAGTCTAGAAGTCTGAAATCAGGTTGCCAGCATGGTCAGATTCTTGGTGAGGGTTTATAGATACCCACCATTGCATCCTCACATGATGGAGAGAGAGTTGGCTCTTTTCCTCTTCTTATCAGGACACTAATCCTATTGTGGAAGCTCGTGGAGCTTCCTCATGACCTAATTACCGCCCAAATGTCCCACATGCAAATACCATCATATTAGGGCTTCACCATGAATTTTGGAGAGATACAAACATTCAATCCATACCATCCACCCCAAAGAGTAATGAGGTGTGAGTGAAAACTGCTAACACCAATAATACATTTAGGAGACTGACAAGTGCCTGAATTAAGCTGTCCAATAGTCAAGAAGCAACAGAGCATGAAATGTGCAAGAGATCAAGGGTTTGGATGTGGAGATCAGCCCTATGGAGTGGTCTTATGTGTTATTCATGGAAGGCTTCATGAGATTAAATTGTGGTGGAACTCAGTCATGATGCAAAGATCACTGCAATTCAAATGTTTGCTGACCTACTCAAATTACTGACCCTTTGTACAATTTTTTTTTCCAAAAGTTTTTGCATGTTTAGAGACCTGAGCTGTTTAGCTGTGTATAGTTGTTCTAGGTTTAGAAACTTGGTATTATCTATTCCCTTCTCTAAGAAACCTAACTTTGATTCTTCTCAAAGCTGTACATGAAAATTGCAAGTCAATAAGAGAAATAATCAAAAGTTTTCTGAATCTCTTTCCCTCCACCATATACAATGTTTAGCAATATCTAGATATTATCCTAGCTGCTTCCAGGCATTTGCTTAAATGTGGTTATCTTTAATTGTACAAATGATAGCCAGAATTGTTCACTTGATGTCTGGGAGGAGAATGACAGAGGGATGTACAACCCCCCCCCCAAACACATATACACAGCCCACAGCTCAAAACCTTAGGGAGCACTAAGTGAATGTTCCAGGAGTATGCTGATCTTTTTATTACTTTCTCTGGACCAAAGTTCTGGGCCCATGGTGAAATCCAATTATAATATTCATTTGACAAGATACAGAGGGACAGATCTCTCTTGTCTTACCAATCTACCCAGAGACATTGGTTTCACAAAAAATAATAAGAATAAGGCAAGAAGAATTCCTAAACAGAAGGCCTCTGAGCAGATGATATGCAAGTGTTACTCCACCCTCAATGAAGATATGCATTTCTAGAGATTAAAAAAGGGCATATTGACTTTGTTGCACTTTGCTTAAGAAAATTTGTCATAGAACATGCATGCAAAACTACTCACCAAAATACTAGCCAATAGGATCCAATGGTACATTAAAAGATTATTCACCACGACCAAGTGGGATTTATCCCTGGGCTGCAAGGTTGGTTCAACATCCACAAATCAATCAACGTGATACAATACATTAACAAAAGAAAGAATAAGAATCATATGGTCCTATCAATAGATGCAGAAAAAATATTTGACAAAGTACAGCATCCTTGCTTGATCAAAACTCTTCAGAGTATAGGGATAGATGGTACATACCTCAATATCATAAAGCCATCTATGAAAAACCCACAGCAAATATCATACTAGGGGAAAAACTGAGAGCTTTTCCCCTAAGGTCAGAAACATGGCAGGGATGTCCACTATCACTACTGCTGTTCAACATAGTATTAGAAGTCCTAGCCACAGCAATCAGACAACAAAAAGAAATAAAAGGCATCCAAATCGGCAAA
>NC_138381.1:47083253-47099530 GCF_054177405.1 Leptonychotes weddellii | reverse complement strand
GCTCCTGTGTCACTCCTCCCAGGGGAGAAAGGGGAGTCTCCCTGGATCTGTTGCTTGTTGGGTCTGTGCTGGAAGAGCAGTGGCCCGACTGTGCCGTGAATCATGGTTTATGGCAACCCTGAGCTGTGAGCCCACGCCTCGGCTCCATCTCTGCAGCTGGCTTTCCCGCTCCGATACCTGGGCGTTCTGCCACTCTCAGGCACCTCTGGTCTTTTTGTGACCCCAAGGGTCCTGAGACCACACTGTCCCAGCGAGGGTTCCACCCCCGCTTAGCCACTGGAGCGACGTCCCTCAGCGGACCTGACTTCTAAAAGTTCCAATTTTGTGCTCTGCTTCTCTATCACTTGCCAGTATCGGCTCACAGAGGCTCCCTCCCCCACCATCTATCTTCCCGAATATCACCTCGGATTCACTTGTCCGAATGTCCTACCTTCCAGAAAGTGGTCGCTTTTCTGTTCAGAGAGTTGCTGCTATTCTTTTCTTCGATCTCCTGTTGAGTTTGTAGGTGTTCCGAATGGTTTCATCCCTATCTAGCTGAATTCCTGGGACCAGATGAAATTTAGGTCTCCTACTCCTCCACCATCTTGCTCCTCCAGTCAGTTGTATTTCTATACACCAGGGAGAAAGCAGTCCTCACTTGTCGAGGGGAAGGGGGGGGAATGTTGATTAATTTCACTTTTCCTGATTTGAAAATGCCAGGAAAAAACCCCCAAAATCCCATTTCCTCCTCCTCCTCACCCAAGTTCTCTTTCTCTCACCAGCACCTCCCCCATGTTTTCCTGCTCTCCTCCACCAGTTTGGCCAGTCCCCTCCTCCTAAATTTTATTTTTCATTTTTAAAAAATTGTATTTAACTTACTTCAAACCTTATTGTTTAATTTTTATACTCTGTCCCTTGCTTATAATTTTAATAAATACTTTACTGAAATATATGAAAAATACTCATTTTTACATGGTCTTTTGGTTAAATTCCAATATCTGAAATATTTGCTAGTGTCTTGTTTTTGCTGGCTTTCATGACTTTCACCTTATTTGTTCACATATTTCATGATTTTTCTTTATGAGTTCATATTCCTTAGAATGTCGGCTATGATTGATAATTCTTTGAAGCCTGGGTGTGCTTGTATTCCTCTGGAGAGCATTTCCATTGGCTTCTACTAGTTGCCTGATATCATTGCCAATTTGAGACCACTTGCAAATCTGTGTTGACCACATAGATAGTATGAACGTAGGCTGAAAATCTCAGATTTTGAGAGTAAAACTGTGCTTACAAATTATCAGGGAGCCTTAGAAAGGCAGGCTTGCCGACCTTTCAGTCTGTTTGATCTCTTTCACCTTCAAAATCTCAATTTCATGCAGAGATCTTCTATTAGACCCCTCACTTTGGATAGTCCTTGATTTTATTACTTATTTCCCATGATCTGCACTGCTGTCAAAACAGAAGCTGAAATTATCGTGGTTAAGCAGATGCTTCCTGAGGAAAAGCTGGCTTCAGGCCTTTTTAATTTCCCATCTTTCTTCCTTTTCTCTGTTTTCAGCTTCTGAACATTATTTTCTTGCTCTCAGGAAATCATTGAAAAAGATGTTTTCAATATGTTATTAACTGTTTATTTTTATTTTTCAGGATACATGGAGTGATTGTCACTGGAATTGAAATTCTTTTCTGAAGTCTCTGGGAGAGGCATTCTGTGACCAGATGCCTTAGGAACCACTCTGATGCACTATGAAAGGGTGAAGGCAAAACACTGGCAGCTTGGCTGATATTCTTAAAAATCAATTCAGCAGTGTTAGAGATTTTTATTTAATTAGAGCAAAAAGATAAGATTGCAAGTATGAGATGCAAATATTAAATATAGGATCACAGTCTCGAAATGAGTTGCTCAATCTAATTTGTGGAACTGCACACTTAGCTGCTTTTCATTTTTCTTTTTGTATATAAGAAATTATTTGAGTTAAAATATTCTTTGAATACACATTTATTTGTGGCTCATCAAAAACAGATTTAACATATAGTTTTCAGCCATGAAACTAAAGAGCATTATATTGACCAATATTATTGACCAAATAATAGTATATCGACTTATATATTATTGACTGCAAAAAGTCTCTGGACAACATTTTCACATGGCATGGCCCAAGAAAACCAGAGATTTCACCCTGCAAATTTCCAAACTTGAAGCTATAATGTTGTTTTGATACTCTGGTTGTTGCTGTGGAGATTTCTGCTTTTGTTTTGTTTTGTTTTGTTTTGTTTTTTATTTATTTATTTTTTACCTGAACAGTAAATTTTCAATGGGGCAGGGAAATAAGCAGCAGGTGCTTATGAGCTGCAAATATAAAAAATATTCTTTCAATAGAGTTAGACTATCACTACTACCTCGTTATTATAAGTCAAATGGGAATGTTTGTTTCTATCAAGGGAAATCTCTCTCGTCTTTGTTCACTCTCCTTACATTAATTATTTTCATACAGAGAATTTGCAGTAGGTCTTCTCAGGCAGCTCCAGGGGCCAAACTCAGCTGTGGAGAGAAACATTGCCAGAAAACTGGTGGGTATCTTGGGAGGTGTGCTAGCTCTTTCATAATAGTAGAGTACTAGTTAGGGAATTTTCTACACTGAAGACATTGTTTTTTCCATTGTTATAGTAATAGAAATATTCATTAACCTTCACATTTTCATGAGGCATTGTTTAAGATTATATTCTATAATGACCATTGTATTATTATTAAAGCATAGTTCTCAAATCTGTTTTGAAACTAGTAGGATGTAATTGTCAGTAAATGTGAATGATTTCTGTGGAAATAGAATTTCCATTTCATGGTAATGTTAAATAATGAAATCCTTTCTCTAACTTGGAAATATTAACTCCATTGAATCCATGACAAAATTCCAAGACGACCATTTTCTTTGAATGGATGAGAAATCTAAGGCATGCAAAAATGGATAGGCAGTATGGAAATACCCCTGCAATGGAGAAAACCTGGCTTCCACACCTGGATCTGCAGTATATTAATGGTGTGGCCATGCATGAATCAGTTAATCTCTCTAAACTTAGGTTTCTTGTCTATAAAAATTAGGATTAATACTGGTCATGTAGTAGTTATGATAAAGAATTTGGGGAAGTTAGACATAGATTTGAGTATGGAATCTGCCAACAATGAACGTGTAAATATGAACAAGTTGCTTGTCCTTTTCAAGACTCAGTGTTCTTATCTATAAAATGGAAATAATGCAGTATCTGGATTATTAAAGGGATTTGTTTCTTTTTTCCTGTACAAATGCAAGTCCATCCTTTTTTTTTTTTAACCCCTTCATTATTCCTCCTAGATATTAGGCTATCACCCCACCTTGGGTGGAGCTGGAGAGAATGAGAGAACTTGAAGATAAGTTTACTGATCTAAGATCAGACAGGAGTCTTGTATCACATTCTGAGTGACAACATGGAAAAACAGTCCCCTTTACACATTAAAAACTCAGTTAGGGGCAACTTTTCTTATCAGACCATAAATTTATTGAATTCAGAGACTATGTCATGCTTACTCACTCAATAAATAATTATGGAATGCCTGCATTTCTGTCACTGGCATAAAGCAATGAAGAAACCAGCCAAGGTCTCTATTTAAATGGAATCTATACCAATGGGTTCTTTATATTTATGTCCCTTTCCAGAAACTTCCATAATGTTGGCCCATAGAACATACAAAATAAATATTTGTGGAATGAATGGTAAATGAATGAAGTTTCTTATACCCAGATAGAGTTAGTAAGTTAGGGACCTTCTCTTCTAGGCTAATCAAGACCTTTATTTACATGAAGGTTAATCTAAGAAATAGCATGAAATGTTTGAGATGAAATTAACAAATTCTATTTCCTATTCCACTTCTACTTTCTAAGTTGAGTACCTTCTCCTCATTGGCATTGTCTATGAATAGATATTCTATTTAGCTTTTTATGAATGACCAATCCTTACACCATGGGAGACTTATGACTATAAATAAAAATTGACTTCAAAATTACATCAGCAATTCAAGCATCTTATGGTGTACTAAAAAATAGATTAAAGTAATTATCATCGATGTGCCATTTTAAGCTGTAAGAAAAATGGCCACACTGTCAGTTTGATAAATAATGCTGGTGTGAGAGAATGTGCATGTTTTAATTTTATCCTTTGGAGCTGCAAACCCACATCCACTTAAAAGTAGTCCAGGATGATACAGCAGGCTTGTTATTTGCCAGGAAATAAATCAATCATCTTTTTTAATAAAAGTGCTGATGGTCATTGTTCAGTAACCCTTCTGCTTAAGTAAGAGATCTGTGGCTTCAACAGAGGGTTATAACTGATTATCAGCACTACACAGTCTTATTATACAGGAAACTGTATTAAAAAATAGTACTGAGATGGAGGTTTAAGATATGTGGGAGATGATGCCTTCCCACAATAAATAGTCCTTATACCGGGAAATACCCCCAAGCAAATTTCTTGAGGATCTTAATGCATTCTTGATCAAGACTAAAATAGCTTCCATTTCAAACTATGCATCAATTTTAATATTGACATTAATTTTTGCCTGGAAAGAACTTTGAGACATCATCCAGCCTGCTCTCCTACTTCTATAAAAACTATACTTACCACTTTGGTATCAGGAAATTAATTTTGTTTTTAAAGTTTCCAAGAAAAAGAGATTTTACAACTTTCTGGAACTGTAAGTTACTGGACTGGGTAAAACAAAGTCACTCCATCTTGTAGTTAATCCTGGCATGTTTGGCAGGTAGGAGAACCAGCAGGCCTCCGCTTTGGCAGGCTCTCCTGCCTCCAGAACTGGGAGGCTGAACTGCCATTACACATTTTTTGCAACATCTCCAGATATAGTACTCTTCTTGGCATATTAGATGTGCTTAATAGATCTTAATAATACATAAAATTTCTTCAGAGCTTTCCTTCTTGGAGCCATGGTTGGCATTGAATAGTATTGTAGGTTGTTTTTTCTGGGAAATAGCCTCTGAGACTCTGGGATTTGCATTCAGGAAGTTTACTTGGGAGTTTGTTAATTGGAGTTAACACCTGTGAGAGATCAGGAAAGTGTAATTGGGCAGAAGAGAGGTGAATTGATATGCAATTGTGAACTGCATTCTAACTGATTCACAGGCTTCTCTGGAGCTGGCATGGACCTTCATTGTTGTCCTGAATGCAGACAAGGGGGATCAGCCATTGTACCTATATGTGTACCAATTATTGAATGTTAACTGCTCCTGGAAAGGGAGCAAATGTTGGGAAAGGCATCTACCTTCCACAGAATTAGACTTCTGGACAGGTCACAGATGTGAATCATCAGCTGCCAACATTTCTAGAAGCTGGCAGAATAAGTTTCTAAGTCCTAAAATGAGATCTGGTGGCACACTACAGCATCTACAGCAAGTAAACATTTGTACCACAGTATCCACTACAAATAAACATTTGTTGAATGAATTAAGTTACAATTTTTTTAAGAGTTGCTTTCAACATGATGGGGGCAAGAAACAACTAAATACCAAAAAATCATTGTGGTTGGAAAGTAGGGGTGGGGGTGAGGAAGCAGCTTGATAGTGAGTGATACACAGGAAGAGTTTGGATTTTATGATATCTATATAACTGACAGCAGAGGAAGGAGCAAGAATTGTAGTGACAAGGGGGCAGATAGGAGAGGCTTAGGCAACCTTTCTAACACTCAAGACTGACCATGCCATTTTCTGTTTATAAGACACAATGATCTGATTTTTGTTTTTCATCTCCATCTTATGCCATGATTCCCTTTCTGGCATTTGTATATACGCAACATACATCTTAACATTTACACTTTTTCTCCTGTAACTTACTTCATCTACAATGTCTTCTCCATCCCTACAAACTGTCAAACACTTATTTATCATCAAATAAAGATTTAGATGGAGGACCCACCCTTCTTGAAGCTGTTTGCTCTCTTCCTGGTGCTAGGTAGAATTTATAGCCTCTTCCTAATGGTGGTCTTTGCTTCATGGTTGACTCCCCTGCTCAGACTGTAAACTCTCCAAAAACAAGCAGTCATATATCTCTTTAATACTACCAGTTGATATGTCTGGCAACTAGTGGCCACTCAGAACTGTCTTTTGGTTGAACTGATGAATTGCATAATACTTGTATAGGATTCCAGTTGTTAGGATTCAGGGGATGTTGTAATTTAGCAGAACATAATACTCAAGGGCAAAGAAAAAAAAGAATATCTAATGAAATTTTAGAAAATAGTTAACAAGACTTGTTTACCTGAGCCAGGGGCTTATGTAGGCAGAGAGAGGTAGATGGGAGAGGACCTTGGACACCTGGATGAGAAGCTCACAGTTAAATATTTTAGTTAATGGTTTTCCAATATGGGTAAGCACCTAAAGTCTCATTTAAAGAATGAAAAGATGACTTATCAGGTATAATGAGTGATCGAGGTATCACATCAGTTAGGCAGTTACTGCAATTACCTGGCATAAAGTAGGAAGGAACTTAACACGAATGAGCATTGTAGCAGATACTCTAGAGGTACCCTGAATATCCAGATAGGTCAAACTTAGGGCAAGCTGGAAATGGATCATGGCAAGATGTGATAGGCAATGCAGAAAGGTAGTGAACAGGTAATAAGAAGAAGGCTGTATTATCTCATGGTGAGCCACCGACAGATTATCCTACACTTCACCATCTGGAAGGTCTGCTTGCAGGTAGGTGTGACAAGATTTCAGAGAACTTGGCAGCAGGTAATAGAGTCTAGCAAGCCAGTTAGCAGTAGATAAATCTGGCAGAAGTAAAGAGAAGCCAACCATAATATCAGGATTTAGGAGATAGAATCCAGTCCATGGGATTACTAGAGAGAACAATTTAGAGAACTAGTACTCTAGGACTCTAATACCAGGTGAGGCACCAGGACTGGGTGTCAGTTATTGAAATTAGTGTACAAGGTGTGAGTGTGATCACAGTAAGAGGCAGCATTAGATGTGTGAACTTTGTTCTTATCCTTTATAGAGCAGGAGGCACATCCAGTGACTCTTGGATATGAGGGTCTTCTTTTAAAGATACCTAGGGAAGAAAACAGGAGGACATCCATAGCATTCCTAGTCTGACAGCAGTACTAGTTAATAAGAGTTCTAATAATTGTCACCTCAGGAATGGTTATCATGGACCAGAGAGACTCAGCCACCTATTTATTTTCCTCTTGCCATTACTGAAAATCATCACTGCACAATGCTTAACTGCTTTCTGTCTGTGTCTCTCATCTTTTATCTCCCACTTCTGATTCTTAGGTCTTCCAAATGCTTCATATTCAAACTTTCCAAGAACAGCTCCAGTTGGCACAGTCAGTATTAAAACAAGTTGGCAGGACTGTCTCATAAATATACTTAATGGGCTACTGACAAGCTGATAACCTGGCTGCCCTTAATCAGATGCCATCACTGGTTGAGCCAACTATGGTGTTGGTGTTTGTATTGGATTACTTGGTGATTGGTGGTTAGCTTCCCTTTACCAAGGGCAGTGAAGGTGGCAGGCATAAGGTCGTACTGGACTCCTCTAGCCCACATAAACAGGAGTAGGAGATCAAGACTATAGCAACAGGAAGCCTGATGAGATGTTGACCGAGGGTTCTAAAAAGTCATACCCAAGATGGCAGTGGCAGGCCACAAGGCAGGTAGTTTCAACATGATATGCATGAGAAACATTATAAAGAACATTATTCCAGAATTTCTCACTATCATTGGAAGTGTTTGGTTGCTAAGTAATTTGGTTGCCTTGTCTCACATCTCCCTTTTTTCCAGAATAATCTCTGAACAGTACCTTTTAAAAAGGTTTTATGCATTCTAGAAAAACTAAAAGAAAGCTCTGAGAATTGAAGTATATATGCTATCTCTTTTTTTCTGTACTATATGAAGGCCACAGTAAACAAAAGTTCATGAAAAAATAAAGATTCCTGGATAAATTAAGATGGTGCCAAATTTGGGGAAAAAATTCATAGATCAATCAGTAAGATTCCAAGCAGTATTTAATTCAAAGCCAAAAGTAAATATGTTTCATTTACATAAAATAAACTATGAGGTTTTTGAAATGCAATTTTTCTGTTTTAGAGTGAGCCAAGACAGGCAGATCTAAATCTACTTATTAACACCTTGTAAATCTTGTAAAGTGAAACGGACTATCATAGTATTTAAGAAAACAGAATTGTTAAGTCTGAAATGGGCCAAACATGAAAATTTTAGACAAGAACTTTAAGAAGAAATGGCAAAGGATTTTTTCATTGTTCCCAAAGAACAGTATACCTAATTTCTCTACATCACTTTATAATTGACAGAACTCTTTGCATTCCTTACATTGTATGATCTTTACCAAAACCTTTTGCATATAAGGAGACTGTAGGTTCAGAAAAGATTATTTATCCAAGGCCGTATGGCTACTGAGTAGAATTTGAGTTTCGAATGTCTTTAATCTGATTCACTGGGTCATTCCGCCCCCCACCCCATCATTTTTGTTCTCAGGAAGAGTAGATAAAAGGAGACATAAATGATAAAGTATTAGCAGCACACTAAACTGTTTCTACTGCATTAATATGTATCAAATTTAATGGTATTGAGGGATTCTCCATAAGTGAAATTGCATTTCTCTAGGTTCCTGTTTTGCACAGCAGCTACCTGCCTTCTTGGGATTCTTTCTCAAGAGTACTAGGAATTCCAGCAATATCACCCAGCTGCCAGCCTTGGATTATGGTCTTATAGCAATAATAAAATTATTTAAAATGTGTTCTGTAATTTATAAAGATTTCCATATATACACTATTTAGACACAAACAAGCTCCTTCCTTACCCACACACTCTTCCTAAATGGCAGCATCTATTCATGCAAGTTTAAACAAATAAATAGGACAATACTATGTATACATTGTCTTTTGATGCATTTTAAAATGTTTCATGATTATATGAATATATTCCTTTCAGATTCAACCTCAGTACTGTCTCTCTTTAAAATTTTCATATAAAATATACTCAGACTATATTGAGCTTTCAAAATGAGTTAGAATCACTTTGAATGTTAAAATGATCCAACATTCAATCTGCAGGTATTGAGTGACTCCTATATGTCAGGCACTGTGCTAGGCATTGAGGCTGTATAGTAATGAATGGCACAGATGTGGCTCTGACCTCCTAGAACTCACATGCTGCCAAGTGAGTTAGACATCAAATAAATAAGCAAATATTTAAAAACATAAGTTTAGAGTTATAAATGAAATAAACTGATTTCTGTAATGGAAAATAAGCAGTTTGATAGTGGGTGTTCAGGGAACTTCTTTTTAAGTGGGTGTCAGTTAACTTAAGTTCTGAAAGAAGAAATGTCAAAAGGTCAGGGGTAAGAGATTCCAGGCAGAAGGAGCAACTAATGTATGCCTCTGATATAGGAGGTGGGGGAGCTTAAAGAAACCAGCATGGCAGGCACTAGGTGGGAATGGTGGTGGTGGCGGTGGCTGTGGGCGGGTCGAGAGGCATGCAGAGTCCTATAAAGGAGGGTAAGACCTTGGATTTTTAGTGGTGTTGGAATCTGTTGAAGGGTTGGCAGGATATCTAGAATCATGATATTCATTGTATCATGAGGTGAATTTCCAGAGGCCCAGCAAGTTCCAGGAATGGGCACTGGGCTGGACAAAGCAGTGGAGTTGTCTGAGCTTTCAGAGTCCTCAGCAGGGTTGCCCTGGTAGAGCCAGGTCTCCAAGTCCTCAGCCACAACAGGAGACCTCTTTGGACTTGAATCCAGTGTCCCCTGGTACTCCCTGCTGTGCACGGAGATCAAAGGAAGAACCACATTTGTTTGGGCTCCAGCAAAGGGACTCAGGACAGAAGTCTGGCTCAGGAGAAAACCCAAATATATAAAAACTTCAAAAAATAGAATTGCTCCTTCAGAATTTATAGTGTCACTATAAGCAAAGCAATATTTATATGAGCTGTGTGCTGAGTCAAATGGAATTAAAAATTATTCTGATGTTTACTGGAAGTATTTTTCCTGGTTGACATCTGATTTGCCACAAATTTCTACTGAGATTTTTAATGAAAATTTACTTAACTGTTAAAGGTGGCTGGGGAGCAATGGCGGCAGCCAGGACATGCTAACTCTGAAGAAAGACATTTTTTTTTTCAGGTGCTCATGACATTCAGATTCCAGAATTTCTCACAATGTATAAACCAGTACAAGGACTTCCCTGTACATCCATTTGTTCTGAACAGCTAAAGTAAAGATTTGTAACTATGGAAACCAAAGTGCAAAAATAATTAGTGGGCTTTTCAAAAAAGTAACTTAGGTATTATTCATACTGACTTCAGGTGATTTACATACATAATCTAACTGTCGAGAACAGTGTATGACTTTTCGTGGTCTCTGATGAAAGTTAACATAATGACCATGAATTTTTGTTAATGACCATGTATATTTAGACTTATTTAATACATATCTAGCTCTTAAAAAGCTTTTTCACTAGAAAAATGGAATGGCATGGGTAAATGAAAGAAAACTATGTTTTCACTTATAGTTCAAATTCATATACCTATTCTTAGCTCATCCCATCCTCAAAACAAAGAACATAAACAAAACCCCCAAACCTTTTGCTTTCACAGACCAATTATAGACTGATTCAAATTTTCTTTTCAAGTTATTCCCAAATGTTTTCAGTGAAGATTTAAACAGGCAATGAATTAGCCTGTCATTTAGAAAGAAAAGAAACCAAAGATGAGGGAGGGGGACAGAAAGAGGGTATTATAGTCTCTTAGGGGAGACTGTGATAGGCAGCTTCTGGCATGGCTTCCAATGATTTCAGCCTCCTGGTATTCACATCTCTGTGTAATCCCCTTCTCTTGGGTGTGATTTGGACCAGCCCTGTCTGGCACCTTAATTACAGCCCTGTGAGAAACCCTGAAGCAGAGAACTCAGGTAAGCTGTGCCCTGGTTCATAACCCATATAAATTATAGGATAATAAGTGCATGCTGTTTTTAGTGACTACGTTTGGGAGCAATTTGTTACACAGCAATATATAATGAATATAAGAGCTTTTATTTTATTTATTTTTTTTAAAGATTTTATTTATTTATTTGAGAGAGAGAGAATGAGAGAGCATGAGAGGGAGGAGGGTCAGAGGGAGAAGCAGACTCCCTGCCGAGCAGGGAGCCCGATGCGGGACTCGATCCCGGGACTCCAGGATCATGACCTGAGCTGAAGGCAGTTGCTTAACCAACTGAGCCACCCAGGCGCCCCTATAATGAATATAAGAGCTTTTAAAATTATTCCCATAATTTAAAACCCCGTCCACCCTCTATCCTGGTAACTTGGCACTGCACCATAGATTTTGAAACATTTGACCATATTTCCTAGGAGATCTTGATATAATCACCTCTCCTGTTCCTATCCTCCATCCACTTGAAAGCCACTGGCTCATCTTTATATTAAAAAATAAGAACTTCAGTAATTGAGAATATATGGTACAAGAAGGCCTCCATATTTGTGAATTGAGTTTTGTGGTTTTAAAGGTTCTGGTACATGGCATACCTATTTACACTTTGTGAATTGTCCTAGGTATATGGCTTACCCACATACTCTCTAACAGTGTGATAAAAGAATAGTAATTTCATCATGGTCAATGAGAAGAAGTAGTGAAAGAGACCAGTAAGAAGTGGAGAAATGGGAGAAAAGACTGACAAAATGATGAAAAGTAGCAATTCTGGAATTAGAAAATTCTGGGTTTTAGCATATAATAGGCTCTGTGTAAGTTCTGTGATTTAGGAGGAAATTATTCAACCTTCAAGGCCCTCTATTTTCCTCATTTATATAATGGGGAAACAATGTAAGTGAAAGAGCCCAGCATTTAGGACCACACAGGGAATGGTGTTTTGTGTCCTTTCTTCCTTGCAGTGATGCAGGGCAAACATATGAGTGGGAGAAACAGTCTTTTCAGCAATTGACATTCTTTCCTTTAGCCATCTCATAACATGCTCTTTTTTATGTGGATTCTGAAGCTCACTTCTAGTTTTCTCACATCTCAGGCCAGCATGATGTAGTGGTCAATGGATTTTGCATTCATTGAGAACTCTAAATTTAATCTCCAATGGATGGAATATATAAACCAATTTGATTTTAGGAAGACAACTGCATTCATTCCCTTAGCATATAAAATTTATGAATCTGCATCAGTTTCTTGTCTATATTTTGCACTTCTCCCTCACCTTTTCTATCCTTGTATCTTGGAGGAAAGGCAGACATATAGAAAGAGCTAACATAGCCTGGTTTGGTTCAACTATGCTGAACGCTAAAGACACATAGCTGGAACAGAGCTGTGATTAAGGGCAAGCAAACCTCAGTTTATTCAGGTAGGAACAAGGTTTAGCTTGGAAAAAGGAGCTTTCTCCCAATTATATCTTACTAATATCATGCAAGCAGTGGATTTGAAAATTGGGCTCTTCTGAGTAAAACATTGCCCAACCTGTCCTCCAGAGACATTCAATGTGTAAGTGCATAGGGATGTATTTTGGAGCTTTAGTCAGACCTCTCTTTTATGTCAGTGAGTAAATCCTCTCACAGAGTGGACCAAACTGAAAGAAATACAACCACAGTTCTCAGAGTCAATCATTTCTAGTTAATTTGGAGAATTCCTTCCCTGCAGAGATCTTGAGCTTATCCAAAGATCCTTGTACCCTTAAGGGCACCTATTCCTGAATCATGGGCTCATTAGTCTTCCTTTAGAGACACCTTTGTCTTTGGATTTTTTCCAGAACACCCCTGCCCTCCCTAAGTAGTTCTTTGAGGCTAGTTTTCTGGTACCAGTTCTTCCTTTTAATTTCTGATTTTCTGTACATTTGTTCAGGGAAAGTTGATATTCAGCTTCCCATTTCCCCTTTACCTAGTTAATTCCACCAGGTCTCCTTTTCCCTTTGCTCCCCCCAATTCTCTGAATACAGACCATCCATGCCTATTCCCAGTCCCAGTCTTGGCCTGCCTTTCACCTGGCAGGACAGAGCTGGTGAAAAATGGAGAGTTAGATCTTTACCTTAACCAGCTGTCCAACTCAACCAACTCATCAGGGAAAAAGCATTTATTGCATGTCCTTAGACCAAAAGGTTTATTTGACTTTTAAAAAGATGGTGTATATTTTTAACTTCCCCATTTGCTCTGTAAACTTCTTTAGATCACACTGTATTTATGTTTGTATCTCCTAGGGTACCCACTCTAGTGTTTTAATTGTGTTGTGCTAAATATATGTTTTTCTTGAATGAAGTTAAGAGAAAGAAAAGGAATTGAAATTAATAGGGGGAAACATAACTTATCCATGGCCAGGTATCTTACAAGTAACAGAACAGATGTCAGAACCTCGGGCTCTCTGACACAAAGTCTTTATACTTCCTTTTACAACATGCTACCTCACCATTGTAGCTTCACTGCTGAGATCATGTAAGATACTTCTTTCTGCAATTTTTTATCATTAAACCTGTATGGACATTGCTCATTAGGGGAGAGTGGCAGTCTGAAGAAAATTGCTGAAAGATTAAAAAGTAGATTTATCAAAATTGAATTGGAGGAAACAACAAATGTGTTGTATTTAAGTCACTCATTTTGTATTTTCTCAGTTTTTGATCCCTTGTTCACTTCATGAAGAGCTCTTTGTCAAATTTTGGAAATAACACTGACAATGTGTTAGTGTAAGTAGGATGTAAGATATAATGATGGTTCTGAGTATAAGAATTTTGATGATCTAGACAGATTCTCATTTTATTTTAAATAGTGGTATTGAAAATCGTATTACTCTTTTAGGAAAATCTGACAAAAATAGCCATTTTCCTTACAACAAGTGTTCATTTTTTATGAGGAATGCTGCTTACATATAAATGAAGCATACTCAAAAATGACAAAAACATTGCTAAATAGTTAAAATTGGCATCACTGGAAAATGAATTTAAAACAAAAATGAAAAATGGGAAGTAAACCATTTTCAAATGTTTTATAAATTATAAAAGTACTCCCAGGTCCAGGAAGTTACTAATACATTAACCAGTAGTTGAAAACATTGACTAAAATCTGAAGAAAAAAATTTTAAATGCATGAAGGCATTGCCAAATGAGCAGAGTTGGAGAATGAATTATAAATTTAAAAAACTGTTTGAAAAGAAAACAAAAAAAAATGCAAAAAGATTCAAAGAGCAAAGCAACAATTTTTTTTGCAAAAAAAATTATAATGTGAAAAAAAGCTTAAAACTATAAACAAAATTCAGAGACTATTCTGTCATGTGTGAAATTTACTAGACATAAAAAATCAGTGGGTAAAAGGAGCCACTTGAAATCTATCAATTGTTCAGAACAGTTGAGGTGCATGGTTTCCTTCCTTTATGGAACCTGTGGTTTTGGGGGTGCCCCTCTTGTACTTCTCTGAACCTTTCTCTTCAAAGTGTACTCATCTAAATGCTGGGGATTTGGTATTGCAAATTAGGTTGGACTTATCTCCCCGGTTTTGTTCCCAATAGTCCACTATTTTTTTAAAGGATTTATTTATTTTAGAGAGAGAGAACTCTCAAGGAGGGGGAAGGGCAAAGGGAGAGGGAGAGAGAATCCTCAAGCTGACTCCCTGCTGATTGTGGAGCCCTACTTGGCGGCTCCATCCCAGGACCCTGAGATCATGATCTGAGCCAATGCCAAGAGCCAGCACTCAACTGACTGAGCCACTATTTTTTCTTTTTATCTGCTTAAACTCCATTTCAAGGTAATTATGATGGAAATAATTTTTCCTTCTAATCTTTTTATTAGTTAGGAACTTCTATCCTCCATGACTTTTGTGCATGTGGCTGAAATAGATAAACCTAGTCCTAGTACCTTGTCTATGCTCTGAAATAATTGCAGTTCATTTCAATGCTAGAAGGCTTCTTTCTGTTTGACAAATTCCATGCTTTTTGCACTTATCCATTTTCTTTTTTAAGGAGTCTTTTAAGCTTCCTCTTATCTTCTTGAATAACATCCTACTTGCAGACCAAGGATCACAGAGAGGAGAAGTCATGTGACTTTTATCCAATAACTGAATAAACCTTGTTTGCAGACTATGATTTCCCTTAGGAACTCCCTAACAGTATGTGACTTGTGGAACTATTTTTTGAAAAATTCTGATTATTTTTACTGCTGAGTATTATAACATGAATATTGTTAAATGGAAACTAAATTGTTTGATCTGATTTAAGCTGCATGGACTAAAATAAAGGTAATTGAGGGATGTGATGATATACTTATGGCTCAAACAATTTAGAGATGTAAAATTTAGTGAATAATGCCCCCAAACAGCTCTATTTTCCTTCCTATTATCTCTCACGATGATAATGGAGCAAGGAACGGTTAAAAGAAATCTTATAAAACTTCCCATTGTTTATATTCCCATATAAATCTTACTGGAACAGGTATTGAGGAACATTATCAGAAAATGTGGAGGGTAAGGAAAGAACAATTCATCTTCCCTCCCTATGAGGAAGAATTCATAAACAGAACCTAATCTGCTTGAGAAGGAAAATGGAACTTATTAGTGCTGAGTGACAATTACAGTCTACTCATTTGGTTTAAATAATTCATGGGTCAATATCATTCTGATAATCAGGTTATTAAAATAAATAACGTAGGAATGAATAATTAGGCCACTAATTTGTCAAACATAACACCAACCTGGTTATTACGTACCTTGAAATAGACATTACATTTTAAGCAGTCATTCTAGATATTACATAAGCTTAGTTATAGCAACTCTTGGCCACTGAATTTTCAGAATTTTTAGAAAAAGTGTTTGGGTAAATAAATGGACATAAATAATTGGGTTAAGTGTTATACCCAAGCCTTTTTTTTTTTTAATTTTTTTATTCTTATATTATCCCCATACATTGCATCATTAGTTTTAGATGTAGTGTTCCATGATTCATTGTTTGTGCATAACACCCAGTGCTCCATGCAGAATGTGCGCTCCTCAATACCCATCACCAGGCTAACCCATCCTCCCACCCCCACCCCAGAACCCTCAGTTTGTTTTTCAGAGTCCATCGTCTCTCATGGTTCGGCTACACCACCGATTCCCCCCCCTTCATTCTTCCCCTCCTGCTACCTTCTTCTTCTTCTTCTTTTTTTTTTTTCTTAACATATATTGCATTATTTGTTTCAGAGGTACAGATCTGAGATTCAACAGTCCTGCACAATTCACAGCGCTCACCAGAGCACATACCCTCCCCAGTGTCTATCACCCAGTC
>NC_138381.1:47040064-47082753 GCF_054177405.1 Leptonychotes weddellii | reverse complement strand
GAGCCCGCGCCCGGGCTCCGCCTCTGCATCAGGCTTCCCTGCTCTGATACCTGGCAGCTCTGCCGCACTCAGGCACCCCCAGTCTTTCTGTGACCCTGAGGATCCTGAGACCACACTGTCTCACGAGTGTTCCACCCCCCTCTTAGCCACCGGAGTGACGTCCCTTGGCGGAGCAGACTTTTAAAAGTTCCGATTTTGTGCTCCGTGGCTCTATCACTTGCCAGAAGCGGCTGATGGAGGCCCCTCCCCCGCCATCTATCCTCCCGAATATCGCCTCGGATTCACTTGTCCGCACGTCCTACCTTCCAGAAAGTGGTCGCTTTTCTGTTCAGAGAGTTGTTGCTATTCTTTTCTTCAATCTCCTGTTGAGTTTGTAGGTGTTCAGAATGGTTTGATCCCTATCCAGCTGAATTCCTGAGAGGAGAGGAAATCCAGGTCTCCTACTCCTCCGCCATCTTGCTCCGCCCCCTCCCAAGCCTTTTTTAACTCAGTAAAAGCTTTTGGTAAACCAAGTAAGATTATGCATTGAGTATTATATAAGCACAACATAAATTCAATTAGGTTAAAAGTCCGACTTTTTTTTTTAAATAGATACATGTTTCTGGAACGTGGAAAACAGTATGGAGAATATGTTGATTTTTGCTGTTTTGTATGTTGTCTACCTTGCTACTGCTTTCTTGCAGTGATAACCACAGTTTAGGTACATTTTTTGAGTAAATTCCTAATAGTAAAGATTTATTAATAGCTTTAAAGAATAGGTATCAAAAATTGCAAGTTCAGTTTTACCTAGCGATCAGGGAATGTGTTACATGAAAACTACAGTTAACTGAATTTAGTTTAAATATATAATATTACATAACCATTTTCTTTACAGATTCAAGATAATTGTTGTTGGCACATCATTATTAGTAGTTAAAAATTATAGTTAGAAATTCAAATAACTCTTTGTTTCCTTTTACTGTGGTCATCATGAAAGGAAACAGCTATCTACTTAAATAAGAATTCTAGGTGAAATATGTATGGCGGGTATCTCTTAAGGAGAGCTTGATCAACAATTAGATGATTATCTTGGAAGAGTTATGGAGTTTATCTGGAGACTTAACTTGGAGTAATTACGAATTTTAGCCTAAATTTTCTGCTTCCCTGACACCAACAAAGAAAGGATTTATTATGTCATAAAATTCAGAATATTGTGTTCTATCAGTCAAGATAGGTTAAGTTATATTGTAGTAAGAAACAATACATTTCAGTGGCTTAAAATAACAAGCTTTAATTCTCACTTATATTACATATCAATCACACATTCAGTGAGTATTCTGCTCCATGTTGTCCTCAATATGGGACCTGGTGTCATAGACATAATCTGGAACATTACTGTTCTCTGGCAGAGGGAAAGAGAACATGGTGAATGGAATACTGGCTCTTCTTTATATCTTCTCTTTGTTTGCTGAGAATTTCCATTTTACATTTATTTCAAAAGTGTTCATGATTTTTCACACAAGCATTTTAATAAAAATCGCCTTAAAGTCTTGTTAGATAATTCCAACATTTGTGTCATCTTGGCTTTGGTATGTACTAATTGTCTTTTTCCATATGAGCTTTTTGTGATTCTTTGTATGCTGAGTAATTTTGGATTATATCCTGGACATTTTGAATATTAAATTGTAAGACTTGGGTCTTGTTTAAATCCTACAGAGGAAGTAGAATTTTTATATTAGAAAAGTTGTTAGGTTCAGGCCATAAGTTGTACTTTGCCTTCTGAAGACTGTGGCTCCAGTTTAAGTTTATGATATGTCCAGATAAGTTTAAGATATGTCCAGGTTGTTCCCCACCCCACCTTCAGTCAGTGACCTGGGTGGTAGTTTACCCCTTAATTCAGTTCACAAAGTCTTGGTATGCTAATTAAGATCAGGTCCTTGTATAGAAGGCTCTGAGATGAGCCCTGGGGCACATAAACAGCTTCATAGGATTGCTTTCATGAACTCCTTCCTCTCTGTTAACCTCCTTAGCATTTTCTGGCTCCCTGGGGCTCCTTTTTTCAGGATTCTGGCCAAAATCCAGGGGCTCTAGTTCCCCACTTTTCTGAACACTTTTGCATTTGGGCTTACCTCTGTGCCCAACCCACAAAAGGACAGAGAAAAAAAAAAGTAATGGGTGGCCCTGCATTCTTGAGATCTTAGCTCCTCCAACTGAAGAGGAAGGTTCCCCCTCGCTCAGAGATTTGGCTCCCTCTAGCCTCCTAACTGGTCACCACAGTGGAATTGCTTAGGGGGTAGAATGTGAGAGAATGGAAAAAAGAGAGAGAGGAGTATAAGGGAGGCTTTCCATGTTCTTTTTGGGTGTTAAAAGCTCCCCTTTTTGCTTCTCAAGTCAGAATTAGAGGATTTTTCCTGTAGCTCTCTTTGTGACATAGTGCTTATATCTACTCTGGGGTGATATTGGGGGAAAATGGTAAGTCCATTGTGAATTCAGTGGTACTTCAAATTCTTTGTTCTTCCCCAGTGTGTCTGCCGTAATTTATAGTGTTTTCAAATAACTACTCCATGATTTCTGTTCAGATTTTGTAATTGTATCAGGGGTGAGGTGTACTTACTCCATCTTACTGACTACTGGATCTGATATTAGCTCTAAAAGCTTTCACCCAGAAATGACACATGTTATTTCTATTCACATTTTATTGGGCATAGGAAGTCAAGTAGCCATACCTATTTTCAAAGAGGAAAAGAAATGCAACACTACTATATGCTCTGAAGGAGAATAAGAAGTATTTGGTAAATAGCACCCATGACTATCCACAGTGCAATAGTTTGGACCTCTAGGATGAACTTCATCTTGAACCAGACCCAAGCACCAATTGATTATCCCTAAGCTAGAAGTATAATGATTCTCTTGAGAGCCTAAGTCTGGGATTCTATACCATCAAAATCTATGGTTATCTTTGTGGGACCATCCATAGTCTAACTACTTAAAAGAAGAATCAATGATGGTATGCTCCACTTATATAATCTTGAACTTATATGTTGGTACAAGGTAAAGAAACAATCCAAAGATAATATCAATGGGAAAAATATCTGTATTATTGAATATTAATTAGAAATAAAATACAACTGATAAAAGAAAGCAGAGTTTAGTGGAAGAAACATGTAATAGGAAGTCATATAGATCTGTTGATACTATGTTTTGTCAAACTAGTCAATATTACAGTTTCATTAAAATTGATTCCAGAAGCCTCCAAAAGAGATTTTGGCACAGCTTATCTATGATGTTTCATATCAATCTGTTCCTATCCCACTAAGATTAATTAACTCTCTTCATTTTTCCCTAAAATAAGTTATTTACTCCCACAAAAATAGAACTTTCATTTTATTTGACTTAGGCACAGAGTTCAGTTCTAAAGTTCTTCACTGGAAAACAACTTAGAAACAGAAAGTTGTTACATAATCTCTCAATAGCCTGGAGAAGGTGCAAAGCAAGGATTTAGATCTATTTTCCAGGTAATACAAAGGAAGTATGTAATTCAGCAAGTAATTCTCAGTGAACTTACAGTAACATGACTCACAACAAGAAAATCATTCAATAAAATATGCTGAATGGGAAATGATTCAGTGAAAATATTATTCAGAACAGGCAATTACTGAGTGAAGGTATTACCCACAGAAGGCAATTACTCAGTGAAAATATTACAGGGAGCAGGCAAATATTCAATCAAACATTTGACAAGGAGAGCAATTATTCAATAAACAATCATATAATTGTACCCAATGGAGCATGCTTGCCATACGGCATACAAATCATTTGCAGACACTCAGGATGATGTTCTGACTGTTGCAAATGTGGATAATTTATGGTTCACATTTGTCATTGTTGAGATAATTTCATTTCAGTTTTACTTTCAAGTAAATACCATTAGAAGTATGTACAACCATACTAAAAATCAATTTTTCAAATAATCCTATTTCAGATTTTTTTGTCTCCTCTCTTCTTTGTCCTTTCTCCCTCTTTCCTTTATTTCCTCCTTCTCTGTCTGCTTTTTCCTCTATCTCACTGTTTTCTCCTTTCTCTTAATATATTTTAAAGAGTAAGTCTGAATATTAAAAAGCCCACGTTTATTATTTAATCTCTGTGTAAATCACGCATGAATGTGTTTTCTAGAAGGAAACATCACTAGAAGTTATTTATCATTTACATATACATATCATATACATCATTTACATGCAATTACATTTATATTACATTTAGATTACATTTACAATCCATCATTTACATTGATGGATTACAGGTATAATTTGCAATGTAAGACCCAGTGAAAATATAACTGTACCTTTGGGAAGTTCATAGGCCAAAATGGTAACAGTGGATGAATCAATGAATACATACTTCAACCAGCAACACTATTGACTGTTTACTCTGTCAGTCACTGTGCTAAGCAATACATATGACAGTTCCTGTTCTCAAGGAGTGTGTAGACTAGTGGTAGAATTGGGTTCACAAACCAAAAATATCAACAAGATATGGTAATTGCTGAGAGACGTATGCATAAGGGGATGGGAGAGCAAAGAGATGAGTTCAAGATAAGCTACCAGGTATTGGAGGTATTGGAGCCTGAGCTAAGTGTGGAAGAAACATGAATATTTAACCAGGTAAAGAAAGATGAGAAAGGAGTCTTGCCAATCAAACATATGGTAAGTATGGGGACTTCAAGCAGTTCAGTGTTGCAGCATGTGACATGACACTGGGTCAGTGGTGCGAAAGGAGGCTGGCAAAATAGGCACATGGGAAGATCAATGTACAACAAATTATTACTCCTCCTTTATTTGTCTTTAAAAGGCTTTTGGTATATATTGTCTTTTTCATTTTCCAGTTTCTTTTTTTTTTTTTTGCATTTTTAATAATTTTATTATGTTATGTTAATCACCATACATTACATCATTAGTTTTTGATGAGTGTTCTATGATTCATTGTTTGCATATAACACCCAGTGCTCCATTCAGTACGTGCCCTCTTTGATACCCATCACCAGGCTAATCCATCCCCCCACACCCCTCCCCTCTAGAACCCTCAGTTTGTTTCTCAGAGTCCATAGTCTCTCATGGTTCGTCTCCCCCTCCGATTTCTCCCCTTCATTTTTCCCTTCCTACTATCTTCTCTTTTTTTTTTTTAACATATAATGTATTATTTGTTTCAGAGGTACAGGTCTGTGATTCAACAGTCTTACACAATTCACAGTGCTCACCATAGCACATACCCTCCCCAATGTCTATCACCCAGCCATCCCTTGCCTCCCACCCCCCACCACTCCAGCAACCCTCAGTTTGTTTCCTGTGATTAAGAATTCCTCATATCAATGAGATCATATGATACATGTCTTTCTCTGATTGACTTATTTCGCTCAGCACATTATCCAGTTTCTAAAGGAGGATTAAATATAGTTGATGCATTTAGAAAAGTGTTCCTCCAAGTTTCTTATTTATAACTGTGGAGTTTAGAGATTGATGGAGTAGAATGATAGGGAGGAGAGGATTGCTTTTAAAATGCCATTTTAAAGTAGAATTCTCAAAATTTGTTTTTTTTTAAAGTGACTAATCAAAAATAAAAGATAGTTTACTAGATATAGGAAATTTCAAATTTGCTTTTTGGTCTTAACATCATCAAGTGTATTGTAACCCTTTGTGCTATTACGGTCTTGAATACAGCCTCATTCTCTACATCATCAATGTCTGTGACTTTAGAATTATTTATTTGTTTCTTTGTTCATTGATTGATTGATTGATTGGAGTCTCTTTGTCTTCCTTTTTAAAGAAAGAAAACACCAGAGAAAAAATATTTTATAAAGAAATACATTCGTTTTTAGAATTGCCAAAGAAGTGTTTGGAATTTTTGCCTTTGTTCTTTCTTATGTTGTTTTCTCTCTTGATATGTAATTTACATATAATGTTATACTAATTTCAGGTGTCCAACATAATGATATGATGTTTGCATATGTTGTAAAATAATCACCACAATAAGTTTAGTTAATATCCATCACCATACATGGTTATAAAAATATCTTTTTCTTGTGATGAGAACTTTAAAAATCTATTCTCTTAGCAACTTCCAAATATGCAATAACAGTATTATTAACTATAGTAGTTATGCTGTACATTATGTTCCTATGGCTTATTTTATAATTGGACATTTGTACCTTTAGGTTAATGTGTTTTTTTTGCAGTATTTGATTTTTAATTCCCCAAGTGTTCTTGATATAGTTCAATTCTTGAGGCAATTGTTACCCTCATGAACACTCTCTGCCTCTCATAGATACAATTTCCCTCCAAGAAGCTCTGGCTGGAGTCATAGGAGAGCTAGACAAGTCTGATTTAAATTCTGGGTCTGTTTTTGTTGAAATCAAAATCCTGGAGAAGTAGTGCATGAGAATTTGCAGTTAAAAAATAATAAGTATTTTCCTTTTGAATAAAAGTGCAGTTGTTGCACCTTACTCAATATTATTTAATCATACCTTTAGGGACTAGAGAGAGGTTCCTTGAAGAGTTGCTCCTGTCTTAGGTCATCAAATTAATAGCAGAATAAAATACCCCTGCAGAAACAGAATAAAAATGACCTCTTTTCTCCCTTGAACTTCATCTAAGTATATCAAATACAATATATAATACTTCAACTTGAACTTTAATAGTACCCTATTATTCACACAAAGAGTGAATAAATATCAAAATTTGTGCCAGTTAATTACTCATTTATGCATCCTTTCTCCTCTGAATAACTTGTGACCTTATTGAAAGCATAGAGGGCACTTTTTAAAATCTTGTTATCCTATACCTCCCTCCTGAATACATAGTATAATCCATCATGTTATTAGATGTTCAGTGTACGTCTGTTGATGATCTTGGAAATAGATCTGCACCATATTGGTCCAAAGCATTGCATTTGCAATTTGTTTTAAAGGGAAGAAATACAGATCGAGTTCTAATGTGATGACAGTAAAGCAAACTCATATTGCTAGTGAAAATATAAAATAATATGAACATTTTGGTGAGCAATTTGGCTCTTATGTTGAGTGAAATGAGGATTTTTCAGGATCCATAAAAGTATTGAAGTTTTTGACCCTGCCATTATATTAATAAAGATTTTGTTCTAAGGAAATAATTACTCAGTGGAAAATGATGTCAGTTTATTGAACAATTATTGAATGCCAACTATATGCCAGGTACTGGTGTAGATACATGATCTCTATCATTCAACAAAATGGACCTTATATTCTAATAGACATTGACAAATAATAAATATAATAATTATAAATGATAAAACTATACAGGATATTATGTAGTAATGAGTGCTTTGGAAAAAGAAGAGCAGAGTAAGGATCAGGAATATGGAATTAGGGATTAAAGTTTTAAATGGAGTTTTGGGATAGATCTTATTGAGAAAGTCATATATAAGCATTGAAGAGAGAGGGTTACCATATGATATCTGTGGGAAGATGATAAGCAGCAAATACAACAGTCCTAAAGTGGGAAAATAGTTGGCATGTTGCAGGAAGCTAAGAGAGCAGTTGAGGGTGGTGGGGTGAACAAAAAAGAAAGTGGTAGGAGGTTAAGTTGGAGAGAAATGGGAGCCCAGATCATGTAGGGCCTTGGTGGCCTTATAAGGAATTTGGCTTTTATGCTGAATGAAATGAAGATCCATTGCTGAGAAAAAAAAGAAATTGGCCAAGATCTAACTTACATTTTAAAAGGATCACTCTTGTTCCTTTGTTGAGAACAGCCCATAAACAGGACATGATTGAGGTTGGGTGACCAGTTCAGAAACATGGTAGGCTGAATAATGCCTCCCCAAAAGATAGCCACATCCTAATTCCTGAAACCTGTGAATGTTGGCTTATGTAGCAATAAAAGATTCTGTGGATGTGATCAAATGAAAGATATTGAGATGGGGAAATTATCTGGGATTATCCTGGTGGGCACTTTAAATGCAACCACATGTATTCTTCTAAGAGGGAGGCAGAGGAAAATTTGACCACAGGCAAGAAGGCCATGTGATGGAAGCAGAGTCAGAGACAGAAGATATTGTTACACTGGCTTTGAGGATGAAGGAGGAAGCCAAGAGCCAAGGAACACAAAGAGTGCAGCTCTAGTTGCTGAAAATGGGAAGAAAACAGAAAAGGCAAGGAAATGGATTCTTACCTACAGCCTCTTGAGGGAGTATGGTCCACCAATACCTTGATCTTGGCTCAGTGTTAGTGGTGTTGGAGGTATGGCCTCAAGAACTTTAAGAGAATAAATTTCTACTGTTCTAAGCCATCAAGATTGTGGTCATTTGTTATAGTAGCCATAGAAAACTATGTGCTTATCCAACAGAGATGATGGTAGTTCAGACAAGGATGATAAGGAGATGGTAAGAAGAACTGCATTTTGAATAGGTTTTATATGTGAATTAATAAGATTTTCAGTCAGATAAAAAGTGGGATATGAAATAAAGGGAATGAAAAGTAGCACCAAAGTTTTTGCCTAAGCAACTGATAAAATTTTGCATTAGATGAAAAGTTCCATGTGGAGGTTTTTCAAGGAGCAACCAGGAATTCTGTTTGAAACATACTGGATTTGAGATTTTTTTAGAGATCTAAATGGAGATTTGAAGAGGTAGTTGGATATAAAAGCATAGAGTTTGGAAGAGAGATCTTTGGCTAGCGATACAAATTTGGGTGTTATTGACACATATTTGGCATTAAAAGCCATGAGATGAGGTGAGGTAGTCAAGGAAGTAAATATAAACAGAAAAGAGAACTAAAGCCTGATCCATTGGGAACTCCACACTATAGGTTTTGATGGAAGCTCTGTGTGTGAAAATAACTATTGCAAGGATATTTACAGAAAATGTGTGAATAATATTAATGTCCAACAATAGAGGACTGTTTATGTCACTCTGGGTACATCAATTCAATGGAATTATCCATTCACTAAAAACAATGATTATGATGACAGTGGAAGGAATTATGATCAATTATTAAGTAAAATAAAGCAGAACTCAAAATAAATACATAATTATAAGAATGAACATGAAAAGGCATTATATAAAATTAAGACAATGGTGTTAATTTTTGTTTTATTATACTGAACAGCTTTCCAGTTATGTTTTTTATAATGCACAAAAGCCCCTGTGAGATAATACTGAATAATTTCATGGTCCTTGTTTAGCAATAATGTAATGGAAAACACATTGAAAAGAATTAATGAAGCATTTTAAAATCATGTTTCTTTTGAATCATAGTCATTTTAAAAATCATTTTAAAATGTGGCCTATATAACACAATTATTTTTTCTAGATACCAACTATTTTCATAGGTGAAGGAATAGACATGATAGTAAGTCAATTACCTAGTGGTCACTTTGAATTAGAAGTATTCTTTCACATTACTGCCTTAGGGAATCTGACTGTATGAGTGACTTAAAAGAGCTATTTGATTGTGCTACTTTATTTTATTTTTTTTATTAAAGATTTTATTTATTTATTTGACAGAGAGAGACAACGAGAGAGGGAACACAAGCAGGGGGAGTGGGAGAGTGAGAAGCAGGCTTCCCATGGAGCAGCGTGCCTGATGCGGGGCTTGGTCCCAGGACCCTGGGATCATGACCTGAGCTGAAGGCAGACACTTAATGACTGAGCCACCCAGGCATCCCTGTTTGTGCTACTTTAATGATAGGCCTGAGTATGAAATTACACCAATAGGATAGCCTGTTCTTGCCTTGTGCATATATTATTCAGTTGCACAGTAGTACTTGACCCTGATAAGATCTCAGATCTTTGGGGTCTCACTGGAATAGAGGTGCACAGGAAATTTGTGTCTTGAGGTCATGATGGGAAGGAAAATCTTTGCTGTTCTGCTTTTAGTCAGTGATTATTTTCAATTACTATGTGAAAATCTTTACTTATCAATTAAATAAATTATTAGAAATAATAAACTAAGATAATTTTTTCCAAATACCAAGTCAATCTCCACTCAAACCCTCATTTTCATCCTATTTCTTAGTGTTCACGTATTTTCTACACTCATAAAATTTATAAAATTTATAGATTTTCAGTATAAAAATACAAGTTACATCACAGATATTGAAAGATTGTATTAACAGAGAAGTAGAATTTTTTATATTAAGTTAAGGTTTAGTTGAAATGCTGAAAGTCTGCTTTAAAGGATCAAAGTTCAACTTTCTTCACATTTATGTGAATTTTTTAAGTTGGAATGCTTTTGTTAAATGATCCTCTAAACTACTGCTTTTCTTCCCTATCCTGTTGCTGTAGAGACTCTTATAGCTCAATACAAGCCATCTTCTTTGTAAAAAGAGGGAAAGGGAAGGAAAAATACTAATGCAAGCATTAAACAAGGAATGTAACCTATTAGATACGTGTTTAATAATGGAGATTTTTAAGAAAGATGATCTACTTATTTCTGATTTTTCAGAAATAGGAATTTAGGCTATGCTAGCCATGAATTGGTTTCTGTCGTTTTAGCCATATGGTAGAAGTTTGATATTATATGGCGATATATTTAGAGTTAAATTTTTATAGTGTTAGAATAATTCATCAAAGAAAGAAAAAGGAGTCTCTTAACTGTTTAAGTATTTTAATGCCAAACATCCATTTTATTGATTTTTCACTAATATAAGTTCATTAAAAACATTTAAAAAATTCCATTGCTTGAATTTTACTTTTCCCACAAGCTGATTTGTAATATATGGACATAGGTTTGACTTGAAAGGGTAGCTGGAACAAAAATGCTTAGCACTCAAAGAAGAAAATTATGTTATCTATAAGGAAAAATACCTATGATTTAGAATCTCTTGTACTGTTATAAAGCACCACCCAAAAATTTGGAAGACTTTTGTAAATTTGAAAAGCAATGATAGGATTTCCATTTCTGGCTCTGATGAAGTTTCTTGTGGAAATCCTCTCAAATCAACTAAGAAAGCCAAATAAAATATAAAAAATAACTTTTCTTTGGCGGTATCAGAGAACTTCTAGGATAAGACTTAAGGGGACAAAATCTTGGGAAAGTAGGATTTGTACACAAATATGAGCTGATATTCTATAACCACTTTTATTTTTAGGGCAGTGCTGATATTTGGTGCAGGCCAGGAGGCTGTGAGTCCCAACTAAAGGTGCAGAGGACTACTAGTGAAAGGCAGAGAAAAAATAGAGATACTGGCAAGATACAGAGAAAAAATATTAGAGACTTAAGATTCTAGGATCTCAATGAGAAGAGATGGGTGAAGAACTGACACCAACACCACTGATTTTTCTGTCAATACATCTGTGTAATTCTAAAACTGTCTGTGGTAGGCTAAGCAGAGTAAGAAGCTAAGCAGAAAGCCCTTGAGATGCAGAGCAGAGTTGATAGCAGTTGTAGTGATAAGGATTAGAATTAGGACATTCCAGAGGGAGAGACTCTGGTGAATACCCCAGACTCTCCATGGGAAACACTAGAGGGTCACTTCCTATGAATGAACTCGAGGTAATGGCAATCATACCTCAAGATAGCCAAGTCCTCAGTGGGATTAAATGATAGGCATCACACTATTAACTACCGTAGGAAAAGTTAAACCTGTATAGGAAGATAACATGGTTCATAACTTCTATAATTTTTCATACATAATGTTTTCCATTTAGTTAAGAAATTGTCACACAGGCAAAATGACAGGATCACATGACTAGAAACTAAGAGAAAAACAACATACCCAATGGTGATCCAGACATTGGTCAAGGACTTTAAAATTCTTATGAGTAATTTGTGGGGAAATATATGGAGAGGTAAGGATGAAGAATTCACCAGAGAACCAATGTTTTTAAAATGGAAAAAAAATCAGTTTGAAATTCTAGAAGTGAATAACACAATAACATAAGAACTCAGTAGATGGGTTTAATAGCAGACTTCGACAGAGAAGAAGATATGGTTGGTGAACTGTAAGGTAGGTTAATAGAAATACAGAGAACAAAAAAGGATGAAAAATATGGAAAACTTGTAAGAATCTTATGGGACACAGTGAAAAGATCCAACACAGTTAATGGAATCTCAGAAGAGAGAAGAAAAATAGTGCAGAATCGATATTAGAAATAGCTGAGAACAGTTCAATATGGGTGGAAGATATAAAGCTACTGATTCAAGAAGTGCAGCAAACCTCAGGTATGAGGAACACAAAGAAAACCATCACACTTAGACATACATAGTCAAACTGCTGAAAACCAAAGACAAAAAAATCCTAAAAGCAGCTAAGGCATTCAGAGATTAAAAACAAGTAAATAAACAAAAACCAAAAATATCTTTATGAAACAAAAGTAAGATTGATAGTTGATTTTTCAGTGGAGACCATGGAAGCCAGAAGAAAATGGAATGAAATATTTAAACTCTGAAAGAAAAGTACTGGCAACTAAGAATTTTCTCTTCAGAAAAAAAAATACCCTTTAAAACTTCAGTTGAAATCTTTAGACAAATCAAATTTGAGAGATATTATTGACAGGAGACCTATACTAAAAGAAATACTGAAAATAATCTTTTATCCAGGATGACTCTAAGCTGTTGGATCCACAGAAATACAAGAAATAATTAAGAGCAACAGAAAAGATAAATATGTAGGTAGATATAAGTGAATGTTGATTTGTAAAAGAAAACAATAAAATCTTGTAGAGTTTTGAATATGTAGTATTAAAATACACAACAATAATGCAAGAGTCAGGAAGTAGGTAAAAGGAATTAAGATGTTGCAAGTTCCTGGTCATAAATTAATAATTGTATTAGAGAATTATAAATCAAAGATAGTGTAATCTTGGGGCGCCTGGGTGGCTCAGTTGTTAAGTGTCTGCCTTCGGCTCAGGTCATGATTCCAGGGTCCTGGGATCAAGCCCCACATCGGGCTCCCCGCTCTGCGGGAAGCCTGCTTCTCCCTCTCCCACTCCCCCTGCTTGTTTTCCCTCTCTCGCTGTGTCTCTCTCTGTCAAATAAGCAAATAAAATCTTTTAAAAAAAAATAAAAATAAAAAAATAAATCAAAGATAGTGTAATCTCTAGGGTAGCCACTAAATGAAAAATGAAGCAATGTAAATAGTTTGTCTTTGCCCTGGTCACATCCTTGGAAGAAGGAATGACAATCTGTTGGTGATTTCACATGGGGAGCTATCTCAAAAATAAGTGGCTTCTCGGGGCGCCTGGGTGGCTCAGTCGGTTAAGCGACTGCCTTCAGCTCAGGTCATGATCCTGGAGCCCTGGGATCGAGTCCCATGTCTGGCTCCCTGCTCAGCAGGGTGTCTGCTTCTCCCTCTGCCCCTCACCCCCACCTCGCTCTTGTGCTCTCTCTCTCTCATTCCCTCTCTCAAATAAATAAAAAGAATCTTTTTAAAAAAATAAGTGGCTTCTCAGTAATTCATTCAAGATCATAATAATCATGGTTAGACAGCTTTTAAGGACATAAGTTATGAATCCTGAATATAAACTTTAATGAACCCTGATATGAGCTAGACCTTGGAAGATAGAACCTCGATTTGACATTCATTATAAGACTTTGAGTTTGTAAGGTAGCATGGTATGGCAGGCATGGCAAGTTTTATATGTAATGTCCCCTTTTCCATTTTTATGTATTTTATGCAACTAGAATGCATACAGTTCAAAATATTCACTTTTCCAATTTCCTTCACCTGAAGGGACTCAGTTCTGACATTCAGGTTTAAAATAGAAATCTACTCAAGACTTTTGGGAAAAATTCTTCCTAATATCCATGTTACCCCTTCCTTGTTCTTCCCTTTCTTCCAGGCTGGATTGAGTACTGTCATCTGGAGAGTAGCAGCCATCTTGCGATCATGAGGACAAAAGACACATGCTAAGATGGCAGAACAGAAAAACAAAGGGAGCCTGGATCTTTACTGATATCTTTGAGCAGTTAGCTGTACAAGACATGATCTAACCTTGAAGAATTCTTTTTTTTTAATTTATTTTTTTAAAATTTCAGTATATTTGACACACAATGTTAAATTAGTTTCAGATGTACAGCTTAGTGATTTGACAGTTCATACATTATGTTATGTTCACCACAAGTATAGTTACCCTCTGTCCCATCCCATCACTATTACAATATCACTGACTGTATTCCTTATGTTGTATTTTTTATTCCCATTACTTAGAAATTCCATAACTGGATACCTGTATCTCCCTCTCCCCTTCACTTGTTTTGCCCAACCCCATACCTCCTCCCCTCTGGCAACCATTATTTGTGCTTTTTGTTTATTCATTTTTTAGATTCCATTGATGAGTGGAATCATACTTCTCTGTCCATACCACTCTGAATGTGCCTGACCTTGTCTGTTCTCAGAAGCTAAGCAGGGTTGAGCCTGGTTAGTACTTGGATAGGAGATGAGTGGAATCATTTGCTATTTGTCTTTCTCAGTCTGATTTATTTCACATAGCAAAACAACCTCTAAGTCCATCCATGTTGTCTCAAATGGCACAATCTCATCTTTTGTTATGACTGTGTAATATTCCATGGTATAAATATACCACATTTTTCTGACCCATTCATCTATTGATGTACAATTAGGTTGCTTCCATACCTTCCCTATTGTAAATAATGCTGAAGTAAACATGGGGTGCATATATCTTTTCAAGTTAGTGTTTTCACTTTTTCTGGGTAAGTGGGTAAGTACCCGATAGTGGAATTATTTTATCATATGGTATTTCTATTTTTAATTTTTTGAGGAACCTCCATGCTATATTCCATAGTGGCTGCGCCAGTTTGCATTCTCACCAGCAGTGCATGAGGGTTCCTTTTTCTCCACATCCTTGCCAACACCTGTTGTTTCTTGTCTTTTTTATTTTATCCATTCTGACAGGTGTGAGGTGATATCTCATTGTGGTTTTGATTTGCATTTCCCTGATGATTAGTGATGTTGAACATCTTTTTCATGTGTTTGTTGGCCATCTTTATGTCTTCTTTGGAAAAATGTCTATTCAGGTCCCCTGTCCATTTTTTTGTTGGATTGTTTTATTGGTGTTGATTAATATAAGTTCTTTATATATTTTGGATATTAACCCCTTATTGTATATATCATTTGCAAATATATTCTCCCATTCAGTAGGTTGTGTTTTTGTTTTATTGATGGTTTTGTTTGTTGTGCAAAACATGGTTTTTATTTTGATATAGTACCATTTGATGTACTTTATTTTTGCTTTTGTTTCCTTTGCTTTAGGAGACATAACTAGAAAAATGTTGCTATGACTGATGTCAGAGAAATTACTGCCTGTGTTCTGTTCTAGGATTTCTATGGTTTCAAGGTCTCATGTTTAAATCTTTAATTCATTTTGAGTTTATTTTTATGTATGGTGTTAGAAAATAGTCGAGTTTCACTCTTTTACATGTAGCTCTTCAGTTTTCCCAACACCATTTATTGAAAAGATTTATTTTTATTGTATATTCTTGTCTCCTTTATCATAAATTAATTGACCATATAAATGTCAGTTTATTTCTGGGGTGTCTATTCTGTTCCATTGATCTCTGTGTCTGTTTTTGTGCCAATACCATTCTGTTTTGATCACTACAGCTTTGTAGTATATCCTGAAATCTGGAATTGTGACACCTTCACCTTCATTCTTCTTTCTCAGGATTGCTTTGGCTATTTTGGGTCTTCTGTAGTTCCATACAAATTATAGTATTATTTGTTCTAGTTATAAAAATGCTGTTGGTATTTTGATAGGGATTGCAATAAATCTGTAGATTGCTTTGGGTAATATGGACATTTTGACAATATTAATTTTTAATATTATATTACAATATTAATTATTCTAATCCATGAGCATGAAATATTTTTTCATTTATGTTATCTTTAATTTCTTTCATCAGTGTTTTACAGTTTTCAGAGTACAGGTCTTTGACCTTCTCAGTAAAGTTTATTCCTAGGTATTTTATACTTTTTGGTACAATTATAAATGGTGTTGTTTTTAAAATTTCTCTTTCTGCAAAGTTGTCATTGGTATATAGAAACACTACTGATCTCCAGGTATTAATTTTGTATCCTGTCACTTTATTGAATTTGTTTATTACTTCCAGTAGGTTTTTAGTGGAGTCTTTAGGATTTTCTATGTATAGTATCATGTTGTCTGCAAATAGTGACAGTTTAATTTCATTTACCAATTTGGATGCTTCTTATTTCTTTTTCTTGACTTATTGCTGTGGGTAGGATTTCCAGTACCATGTTGAATAAAGTGCTGAGAGCAGACATCCTTGTTTTGTTCCTAACCTTAGAGGGAAAGCTTTCAGTTTTTCACCATTGAGTATGATGTTAGCTGTCTGTTTTTCATATATGGCCTTTATTATGTTGAGGTATGTTCCCTCTAACCCCATTATGTTGAGAGTTTTTATCCTGAATGGATGTTGAATAATTCAAATGCTTTTTCTGCATCTAGTGAGATGATCATGATTTTTATCTTTTGTTTTATTGATGTGGTGTATGATGTTGTTTGATTTGCAAGTATTAAAGCATCCTTGCATACTGGGAATAAATCCTATCTGATCATGGTGAATCATCTTTTAATGTATTGTATGTGGTTTTCTAATATTTTGTTGAGGATTTTTGCATCATTATTCATCAGAAATATTGGCCTGTAGTTTTCCTTTTTTGTGATGTTTTTGTCTGGTTTTGGTATCAGGGTAAGGCTGGTCTCATAGAATGAATTTGGAAGCTTTCCTTCCTCTTCTATTTTTTGGAATAGTTTGAAGAGAATAGGTGTTGACTCTTCTTTAAATATTTGTTATAGTTCACCTGTAAATCCACTTGGTCCCGGATTTTTATTTTTTGGTAGTTTTTTGATTACCAATTCAATTTTGTTACTTATAATCAGGATTTCTAGATTTTTTATTTCTCCCTGGTTCAGTTTTGGGAGATTGTATGTTTCTAGGAATTTATCCATTTTTTCTAGGTTGTCCAGTTTGTTGGCATATAATTTTTTATAGTATGTTTTTATAGTCCTTTTTCTGTTGTGGCAGTTGTTACTTCTCCCTTGTTTCTGATTTTACTTATTTGAGTCTTTTCTCTTTTTTTCTTGATGAGTCTGTCAATTTTGTTTATCTTTCTAAGGAACCAGCTCTTGGTTTCATTGATTTTTTCCTATTGTTTTAGTCTTTATGTTATTTATTTCTGCTCTGATCTTTATTTTCTTTCTTCTATTCAGCTTGGCTTTTGTTTGTTCTTTTTTTTCTAGTTCCTTTTGGGGTTAGGTTAGATTGTTTGCATTTTTTCTTTTTTCTTGAGGTAGGCCTGTATCACTATATACTTCTCTCTTAGAACTGCTTTTGCTGTGTTCCAGAGATTTTGGACCATTGTGTTTTCATTTTTGTGTCCACATATTTTTTATTTCTTCTTTGATTGCTTCATTGACCCATTGGTTGTTTAGTATTATGTTTAGTTTCCATATGTTTGTGTTTTTCCCAGTTTTTTTGGTTTTGATTTATTTCTAGTTTTATACTGTTGTTGTAAGAAAAGATGCATGGTATGATTTTAGTCTTCTTAAATTTATTGAGGCTTGTTTTATGGACTAACATGTGATCTATTCTGGAGAATTTTCCATGTGCACTTGAAAAGAGTGTGTATTTTGTTGTTTGGTATGGAATGCTCTGTATATATTATATCTGTTGTGTCCATCTGGTCCAATACGTTATTCAAAGACACTGTTTCCTTATTAATTTTCTGTTTGGATGCTCTATCCTTTGATGTAAGAGGAAGGTTGATGTCTCCTACTATACTTGTATTACCATCAGTTTTTCTCTTTATGTCCATTAATGTTTGCCTTATGTATTTAGGTGCTCCAGGGTTGCATGAGTAAATATTTACAATTGTTATAACCTCCTGTTGGACTGAGTCCTTTATCAGTATATAATGCCTTTCTTTGTTTTGTGTTACAGTCTTTGTTTTAAAGTCTATTTTGTATGATATAAGTATTGCTACTCTTTTCCCCCCCCCCACTTCCATTTGCATGGTGCATGTTTTTCCATCCTTTCACTTTCAGTCTGTATCTGTATTTAGGTCTGAGATGAGTCTCTTGTAGGCAGTATATAGATGGGACTTGCTTTTTTATCCATTCCACCATTCTGTGTCTTTTGATTGGAGCATTTAGGTCATTTACATTTAAAGTAATTATTTATAGGTAAGTACTTATTGCCATTTTTAAATTTTGTTTTCTGGTTGTTTTTGTAGTTCTTCTTCCTTCTTCTTCCCTTGCTCTCTTTCTTTATGGTCAATTAGCATCTACTATGTTTTGTTTGACTTTCTTTCTCTTTATTTTTGTGTATCAATCATAGGTTTTGGGGTTTTGGTTACCATGAGGCTCATATATAAAATCCTAAGTAAATAGCAGTCCATATTAATTTGATTGTCATTTAAGTTCAAACACATTAAAAAAAATAGAAAAAGAAAAAGACCCTCTTTTCTTTTTTCCCCCTTCTCTTCCCTTTTTACTTCCTACTCCACATTTTATGTATATATTGTCATATTTTACATCTTCTTATTAATAGTTTTCTTATGTCTAATTATGACCATTTCTTTTTCACTTGAAGTCCTTTAACATTTCTTGTAAAACTAATTTAGTGATGATAAAAGCCTTCACCTTTTGTTTGTCTGAAAAACTTTATCTTTCCTTCAAATCTGAATGATAACCTTGCTAGGTAGAGTATTCTTGGTTGCAGTATAGGTTTTTCCTTGTAGGTAATTTTTTGTTTTTCCCTTTTTAAGATTTTCTCTTTAATCTTCGACATTTTAATTAATATGTACATGGTGTGGACCTCCCTGGGTTCATCTTGTTTGGAACTCTCCATGCTTCTTAGACTTGAATATCTTCTATTTCCTTCCCTAGGTTAAGGAAGTTTCTATTTATTATTTCTTCAAATAAGTTTTCTATACCTTTCTCTCTCTCTTCCTTATTCTCGGAATCCTATAATTCAAATATTTGTTTGCTTGGTATTGTCTAAGAGATCTCTTAATTTATCCTCATTTAAAAAAATTCTTTTCTCTTTTTGCTGTTCAATTGGTGTGCTTTCCATTACCCTGTCTTTTAGATTGCTCATATGTTCTTCTGCATCCTCTAATCTACTGTTGATTCTCTCTAATGTGTTTTTTATTTCAGTTATTGTATTTTTCAACTCTGATTTGTTCTTTTTAATATTTCCTATCTCTTTTTTATAAGATTTATTTATTTATTTTAGAGATCGTGGGGAGGGGCAAAGGGAGAGATAAAATCTCAAGCAGTCTACCCACTGAGCATGGAGCCCAATGAAGGTATCCATTCTATGACCCTGAGATCATGACCTGAGTGGAAATCAGGAGTCAGATTCTTAACCGACTCAGCCACCCAGGTGCCCCAATATTTTCTCTCTCTTTATTGAAGGTCTCACTGAGTTGTTCCATTCTTTTTTCCAGCCCAGTAAATATTTTTATGACCATTACTTTAAATTCTTTATCAGGCACACTGCTTATCTCTCTTTCATTTAGTTCTTTTCTAGTTTTTTTGTTATTGTTATTGTTCTTTCTTTTGGAGCATATTCCTCTATCCCATTTTGCTTGACTTTCTGTTTTTGTTTCTGTGGATTAGGTGAAGCAGCTACTTCCTTCTAAACTTGAAGGAGTGGACTTGTGTATGTATGCAAACTGTGTGTGCTTGATGAATTCTGCTGACTGGCTGGAGCTGTGGCTGTACATGCTAGTTACTCTTTTAAACCATGGCATGTTTCTGTCTCTCTTGCTATTCTCTTGCCATTCTCTCTATCTTTGTTTGTTCAGAGTTACTAAACGTAACTGTTTAGTCAGCCCTCAGTTCTTCTTCAGAAGGAATTGTTCTGTTAATAGATGTAATTTTGTGTGTTCCATGGAGAAGATGAGTTCATAGTCTTCCTGCATTGCCATCTTGAATCCTGCATAAAGAATTCTTATATGAGAAAAACACATCATTATTTATTCAATCACTCTAGTCTAGTGTTCTGTTTCTTAATGTTAAATGCCCTCATAATCCATGTGGAAATTTCCATTATCAAGGTCAACTTTTTACCCTGACACTCAAGGTTAACCACCGTCTGGTCTACTTTAGTTATCTCCTCCATCACTTTTCTGCTCCTTCCAACTTCCTTCACATTTTTTTGTGGTCCTCTTCATTGAATAGCAAAAAGACATCTGTTTCTCTTCTAACAAATTAAATGCATAATTTTAGGTTTCCAATATTCATCTAACACTTTTCTGTTTCTGTATCTTGGCTCAGCCTTTAAAAATCTCAACCAATATTTAAGTATTGCATACACAATGATTAGTATTAAAATCCCTGAAAGAAAATGACCTCTATATCTGCTTTTTGAGCAATAAAGAGGTGGAAGTCTTGGATAATGGTTTCTCACATTTCAAATGAAGAGCTCCAAATTAATTCCAATAGATTAGATTATGATGGAATAACAAATTAATCCCAACGTGCCAGTTGTTCAAAACATAAAGATTTATTTCTCACTTAGGCTGCATGTCCATTGTGAGTTTATTGGGCCCTGTGCTCCATGTCATCACTCAGGAGCTCAGGCTGATAGAGATTGCACCATCTAGAATGTAACTGGCAGTCAAAGTAGGGGAATAAGAATGCAGTGATGTACCATCACTTCGGTGCTTTGACTTGGAAATGACACATATCATCACCTCTCCTAGGCCATTGGTCACAACTAGTCACGTGACCCTACCAAACTACCAGGCCTAGGACTGTAGGATAGCAGAAGAATCTTTGGTGAGCCTTCCACAAGCTCCAACAAACAGAATGAGCACTGGAAGCATGAAAAAGGAAAGGATGATTGATTGTGTCCTAGGGATCTGTGGAAAAGAGACCTTGGTGAGTCAGTCTGTGTTGAGAGGTGATCTCAGTTTAGCTGTAGATAATCCTAAGTAGTTCTCCAATATAGGTCCATAGAGCTGATTACTAGAAATATAGGCTGAATATTAATAGACCTAGGGCTCACGTTGTCAGCAACAGAGATGACATTCAGCCCATACCAAGCCTTAGCTAGAGGGTTGGGGCTTGAATAGAGGTAGATTTTGCTTATCAGTAAGGTTAGCTTTTGTGCCTTAACTTCTCTCTCTTAACTCGCTTTCCACAGGCAACAATATGTCCAAAAGATGCAAAAGTGGAACCTAGGGGGAGAAATGGGCCCTGAGAATGCTGAGAATAATCAGTGAATAATCTACCTTCTTCCTAGAACATTATGTTCTACCTAGAACAATTGTACTAAATGTAGTTTCCTGTTTCACATGAAATGTTTTAACCATAACTCTACATTGAAGTTCCAGTTTTAAGTCTACATTGAAATTTCTTTATTTTGGAAACACATTATAGGATTTCATTTTATCCTCATAAGCACTCTGTTTGGTAGGTACTATTATGCAAGTTTTACAGATGAAAAACCAGAGGCCAAAGGAGATTGCTCAAGTTTGAAAGGCTTAACTTTCTGGCTCACACATTTCAATCCAGTCTTGTCTGCTTTCTTCATATTGAAGGTTTTCAAATTAGGCTATAAATTCTAATGTCTCTTTATGCTGATGAGCCAAAACACTTGAGCTTTTTGGCTAATTTTAAAAATGAGTGATTGCTCACATATCTTCTATGGTGTGTGCCTTTTGACCATCTTAGCCCTCAGCAAGTTTTGCTGGTAAGTGCTGGCTGGCAGTTGCAAAGTTCCCCAGGCTCTTGTCTTCAAGCAAGAAGATGATTATACCATTTGACAAATGTGATATCTGAACTTAGCACCCAGAAAAAATGAGTGTTCACAGTGTCAGGGCAATTAGAATATTATGTAGGTGTTCTTGTGGGCTGCAAGCACTTTATTACCAGCACCAAAATACTAACTTACATATGTGCATGTAGTGGCAATAGAGATTGCAGAACAGTTAAAAAGTGGAAGCATCCTTCATTGCTAATAAATCAAATGTAATGAGGAAAAATTGAGAAAATGAAAATGGAAATTACTTCCCCTGCAGTGAGTTAAGAAATTGAAAGTTTTCTTTCTCCCTTATTTCTTTCTCAAACTTAATTTTACAGCAGTTTTGCTCTGCATTAACAAAATACTCTTCACTTTAAATGTAATGGTTTCCATTGAAAGTACTGTTAGAAACTGGAATACTTTATTTTATAATCATGGTGCAAAAAGACACTAAAAAAACCAGATCTTATGTATTTAAACTTTATTCTTATTTTTTCACTATTATATGCCTCACTGTGTTAGGTAAGATGCTTTTAGTTACAAATAAGAGAGGGCAGAATACAAACTAGCCTAAATTAAATGGAAATGTATTGGTTTATTTCAGAGCTACAACAGGTTTTGGGTATAGTTTGATAAGGGCTTCAGTTCCATTTCTCTGCTGTAGTTTATTCACTACTTTCTCCATGTGATGGTTTTACCCTCAGACTGGCTTCCTTGTTGGTAATAAAATGTCCTTAACTTACATGTACAAATCTGTAAAAAGCAAGAGAGAAATTTTTTCTTTTTCCAAACAAGGAACAAAAGGTTTTGTGTTTCTCCCTGTCTAACCTGGAATAATGCATTGTACTAATTAACCCAGGCCTGAAAAATTTCTTGTCTCTGATTCTATCACTGTAACAGGGAGACTACATTAACCACTAGAGAAAAGGATAGAGAAAATATCCCTTGAAACATAGCTGGGATTCAAATGGAGAGGGATGGCTTCCTAAAGCAACAGTCTGGTGTTTGCTGGGAAGAGAAGAGGAAGGAATAGACCTTGCTTGCATAATGAATACATGCTCACTACACCCATTGATGGTACTTTTTAGGGTCAAGAAATTTTCTTTCTATTGAGATAAAATACCGTCATGAAACATTTCATGTGGTGGATTCATTTCCAAAATAAAAGGCAAATGCCTATACGCTTTATAAAATCTTTGCCTGAGCTAGGGATAGTCAGGGCCTCTTTACCCTTGTTATATCAAGTGTAAGTTATGGGCGCACCTGTGACAAACAGAGGCAGACAGGTCATTATAGCATTCCGTAACTTCTGATTTCAGTCCCTCTTGGGTCACACCTCTCAGAATGTCTTTCATAGTCTCCCTTCAACTCATCCACTCATGAAGTATTAATAATGGCTCTTGTGACCTTCTATAGATTCTGTTCCTTTAGAGCAAGATCACACTTGCTTTCGCTCCTGAATGTTCTGAATGAATGGACTACTTATGTCTTCTATTACTTTCCACATCTGTCTAGCCTTTATTGACTGCAGTAACTTGCTATCCCACAGTGATTAAATTCTAATATTGTGTAAGACATTGAGTATGTATGTTCTTGTATAATATAGAAATACTCTGTGCCCTAATCCCTGGAAGCTGTGAATATTATGAGCTATCACTCCTCTAATTCTGTTATGCTATGGTTGACCTTTAGATAGGGAGATTATCTGGGCGGGCCAGATCTGATACATGAGCCCTTAAAAGCAGAAGCAGAGAGCTTTCTTTGGCCTCTGGCAAGGAGGAAGTCAGAAAAGTCAGAGGGTTGTGAAGAATGATAAGGATTTGCCACACTGTTACTGGCTTGAAGATGGAGGGTGCCCCATGCAAGGAACATTCAATGAATCTAGGAGTTACGAAAAGATCTCAACCAGGCAGCAGGGAAACAGGACCCTCAGTGCAACAACTATAAGGAACTGAATTCTGCAAAAAACCTGAATGAGCCTGAAAGTAGATTCCAGGTAAAATCCTACAGCCTCCAAGTAAGATCCAAGATCCCAGACCAACTAATCTGGATTTTGGCCTTGTGATACCTTGAGCATAGAACCAGGCTAAGTGTATCCAGACATCTACGTACAGAACTTTAAGCTCATAAATGGGTATCATTTTAAAGCTATTAAGTATGTGGTAATATGTTATGAATTCATATAGTTAGACTGAACACTTCAGGAGGCCTCATGATTTGAATAAGTGAATGGAGCTTTGCTTAAGGTGGGTTGTTTGGTTCCCATATATGTGGAGACAAATTACAGAAGAGATGATCAAATAACAGAAGAAGATTGTACAAGTGGTGACAAAGTGTCAGTCATGGAAAATGGTCAGTTTCATGAGCAGTTAGACATACAGCATCTCTGGGCTTTGGTTTTAGAATAGTCACCTTATTTACCACGTCTAATCCAAGGGCATTGCTCTTTTACCATCATACTTTTTTTTTTTTTACCATCATACTATTTAAAAAAGATTTTATTTATTTATTTGAGAGAGAGAGCATGAGGAGGGGAGGAGCAGAGGGAGAGGGAGAAGCAGACTCCCTGCTGAGTGGGGAGCCCAATGTGGGGCTCAATCCCAGGACCCTGGGATCAGGACCCGAGCCGAAGTCAGATGCTTAACCGACTGAGCCACCCAGGTAGCCTCTACCATTATATTTTTTTCCCCCTGATTTGAATTGTCCTCTGAATATGAATGGTCTGTCCTTTTCCTTTCCAGTTGTTTCCCCCATGAAGTTCCTGGCCCAGTATACATGAGTAGTGTTGACCCATTTTGGCTTCACTTTATGGCAGCTTAAGGTAACTATAACCCCAACAAATCATTCCAATAGCCTCTTTCTAAGGTTGAATCTAACACTTTTTGTAACATTTTATTTTTATCCCATTTCATACTGTGTTAGAATAGTCCAATCTCTCAAGAATATTATTTTAATTCAAGCTCTCAGAAACTCCTGACATTTGTCATTTTATTTTATTAGTAAGTTAACCATCTTGATTAATTTACTCTAAACACTCTAAAACATTTCTTACTAGGAAATTGGAAGAAGTGGAAGTTAAAGGCAAAACCTTGAATTTAGACATGCAGAGGAAGTTTGAATGAGAGTAAATCAGCTGGTGCTAAATATGCCAGCATACATCATAATGCTGATGCTGTCATGATAAAAGAATAGGGAAAAGGCACTTTGCATTTCCTTCTTGGAACTCTGAGTTTAATGGGCCCTTGCATTTCATTATTTCATTTTTGTGTATTCTTACTCTTACACTTGTGAGCTTTAAACTTATCTCCCACAAGGACAGTAGAATTTTTGCCAAGTTATTATTGGAAATTTACATTCTTGTCTCTGTCCTCAAGGCTCAATGTATTAGTGGATCATAACTTAGGATCTATTATAAGGATATAGAGAGTCATAATTAAGCATCTTTGGGAATTCCTTCTGCACGCAGGGGTAGTTCACATTAATTGTGATTTGAGAAATAAAATATAATCGGCAGGAATTTCCTTCCACACCAGTCATGTGGACACTGGTAGAGACTGGTACCAACCTTTTTTTTTTTTTTTAACCTTCATTTAACTATTGAGGAAAGTGAAACACAAATGCCTTACAGAGCTTACCCAATACACACTATGGGGTCTAGGACTCAGATCTAGGCAATCTGATTTAGACATGTTCTGAAAGCTAAGGTCTGAAATGCTGATTCTGCCATTCTATAAGTGGGCAGAAGGCAGGGCTAAAGGAATCCAAAACTCTCTGTGGCAATAAATATCCTCTCTATCTAAACAAATTCTGCCTTGTTTGAATGTAAGTAAACAATAGCAAAAACAAAGAAAACAACTTAGAGAATATGGAAAGAAACAACAACAACAGTGTAACAAAAGAAAATGGGAGTAGCATCTGGAAAACTCAAGAAGAACATATTCCTTAAACAGATCTAATGAAGGATTAAAAGAACATTTTAGAAGACTGGTATCCTTCACAACATGAAATAAGTTATGAAAATGGAACAGAAAGCCAAAGAAGAGAATGGACTAGGATTAAAAAAAAAAAAAGTTGAAAATGAGGCATATGAAATGAAAAGTAAAATGCCAAACCAGAATTGAAACCCTTATTTCAGTCAGTTAGGTGTCTAGTTGTTTCTGCACAAAATTGAATTAAGTATATGGAGGTTAAGTAGACAATCTTTCACAGAACTCACAGTGCTACAGTGGAATCAATTCTCTTAACTAAATACCATTTTCAAGCATTTCTTTCAGTATATAGGACAGGATTTCAGAGAAGTAGATTTGGAACACTGGCCAGGGAATGGAGGAGGAGATCAGCAGGGGAGAACTTGAGAAGGGCACACTCCAAGACCCAGGCCCACTAGAAGACAGAGACTTAACAGATTATAGAAAGTTGCGCTTCTGTCCCATCCACCACCACACAAACAATCCTCTAATTATAAAAACAGTGGTTTATACCTGAAAGACAAAGACTCAGAGGAATAGAACAAAGGGAAGCCCCACAGCCAACAGAGGATGAGAAAACCAAGTTCATTAGAGGAATTTCAAGCCTCTGATGTTTATAACCATAATAGACATCAAACACAACCCAACTCCTGGCCAGATTAAATCTTCACACACAAGGCTTATGTAAACTCAGTATGTATTAAAGATACAACATGTTCAATTTTCAACAAAACAATTAGAAAAAAATTCCGAAGACAAGAAAAAATACTATCTGAAGAGACAAAGAAGTCATCAGAATCAGATCCAGATATGACATAGATATTGGAATTATCAGCAAAGAACTTAACATAATGATGACTAGTATGCTAAGGATTTTAATGGGAAAAAAAGTATACAACTTGTAAAACCAAATGGGTGTGGTCCACAGAGGGATGGAAATTATAAGAAAGAACTGAAATTCTAGATATTAAAACATAGTAACAGAAATGAAGAATGCTGGGGTGCCTGAGTGGCTCAATCAGTTGAGTGTCCAACTCTTGATTTTGGCTCAGGTCATGATCTCACGTCGTGGGATTGCTCAGCACAGAGTCTGCTTCAGATTCTTCCTCTCTGTCCTTCCCTCTCACTCACTCTTTGTCTATTTCAAATAAATAAATAAAATCTTTAAAAAAAAGAAATGAAGAATGTGTTTAATGGGCTTAGCAGACTCAGACTATGTAGCCTACTGGAAATAGGTTCATAGAAACTCCTCAAATTGAAATGCAAAGAGAAAGAGGAAAAAAAAAAAAAAACCCAGGGCAGAACATTTAAGAATAGTGGCACAATTTCAGTTATAAAATAAATTAGTCCCAGGGATGAAAAGTATAGCATAGTGAATATAGTCAATAATATTGTAATAACTTTGTATGGTGAAAGATGGTAACAACACTTACCATGGTGAGTATTTGTAATGTATATAACTGTCAAATCACTATGTTCTACACCTGAAACTAATATAATATTTCATGTCTACTATACTTTCATAATAATTAATTAATATTAAATTAATTCAATTAAAAAGAATAGTGGGACAATATCAAAAGGTATAACATATACATAATGGGAATACCAGGAGAAGAAAGAGAGAATGGGGCAGAATAAATATTTGAGGTAATAAAAACAGAACTGTACAAATTAATGACAGACATAAAACCACAAATCCAGGAAGCTCAGAAAACGGTAAGGAGATAAATACCAAAAAAAAAAAAATCCACACCTTGGCTTATTATGTTTAAACTGTAGAGAAACAAAGATAAAGTCTTGAGGGAAAATGAAGGGAAAAAAATATCTTCTCTGTAGAGAACAAGGATAAGAATGACAACAGCCTTCTCATCAGAAAGCAAGAAAAGAGTGTAATGAAATCTTTAAAGTGTTGACAGAAAAAGCAAAGCTAAACTGCCAACCTAGGAATCTATGCCCAGTGATACTATCCTTCAAAAGTAAAGAATATATAAAGAGTTTCTCCAGCAGACAAATTCATTACTGAGAGACTTATCCTTCAAGAAATGTTAAAAGAAGTTCTTCAGGCAGGAGATAAATGATATAACTTGGAAACTTGATTCTATAAAAAAGAAGAGAATCAAAGAAGGAATAAATGAAGGGAAAAAGAAAACATTTATTTTTATTTTTATTATTCTTTAGGATCTGAAGGATAATAGTTTGTTTGATGTGACACTAGTAAACAATGCATTGGCTGATTATAGCATGTGTATAAGTAAAGCAAACAATACAAGAGACTGGAGGGAAGAATTGAGAATACTGTTTTAAGGTAAGTATACCACACAAGAAGCTGTAGTGTTCTTTGAAGATGAACTTTGATTATTTAATAATATATATTATAAATCCTGAGACAACCACTAAAAGCACAAATGATACGCCAAGAGAGGAAATTAAATGGAATCATACAAAATATGAAACCAGCCCCAGCTCTTAAAAAAGAAGGGCATCAGGAAAATTTGGACTGACTCTCCAGCTTGTGTGTGGCTCTCTGTTTTCTGTTGTTGCTCTAGCATACTACCACTGTTGGGCTGATTATTTTTGTCTTTTATTTCTTTTTCTTTTTAGGTGGGAGGACATAAAGCATAAAATGTGCTATTAATTTTGAGTTAATAAATGTCTATGAGAATATTTTCCACTCATATATGTTTTGTATCTAATAAGACAATACAATAAAACTAGAAGAGACTAATCATACTCATAGATCCTATTGAACATCTCCCATACTACCACCATCACCAAACAGAGAATGAAGAGGAAAGATGGAAAAATAAGAAAGGATAATGGATAAGGAGGACAAGAAGCAGAGAGCAGCTCAGGAATAAATAAATGACATATTCCTATATTCCTGAGAGAGATCTCAAAATTAAAATAGAGGCAATGTTCAAAGATATATTGTAGTTCTTTGAATCTAAGATGTATAGTAACATTTTAATGTTTCTGATATTTGGTTGCATATTACAATCGAGTTCCACAGAATTTTGCTCATCAGAGAAAGGAGTGTGTTCCAGCATGATTGTAATTGCATTCACAAATGTGAATTGTGAACTGTGCAAAGTCCTGATTAAATTCCAGTTGGATTATCTGCACCAATAGACAGCATGCGGTTGAATTTTTAATTAAATTTTGTCTTTTAATCTTTAAAAGTCTTAAAAACTACATCAGTGATACTGCATTAAAATCAAAATACAATATATTCCTAGAAACTTTTCTGTCATATGGCTAGGACATAAATTAAAAGTTATAGATAATGCAAACTCTTCATAAATCAACTTCAAAGGTAGAAGTTGAGGACTTACTTATGATGACTTACTCATACCACACAAGAATTATTAGACAGGTTCATAACATTTATCTGTAAAAATGTCAAAGTTCCTCTTAATAGGTGGCATTTTATTTCTAGGAATTAAGAAGAAATAAACAATAGCAGCAACAAGAAAACCAACTATGAGTTTTAGCAAATGGCAAATGCAAGCAAAACTCTAATAGATTTGTAATACCCAAAAAGTTTGCTGTCAGTTCTAAATGTGATGAAGAGATAAAGATATGCATGAGTTATAAATTTTTTTCTGTCTCTATGCTGTCTGTAATTGTGCACTATTAAAATACTTCAGTAGGTTGGTAGACTTCATGTCAAGAAGTCTTGGATTTAAAATCTGATTGAGCTACATTCAGCTGCTGAACATGGATTGGTCTCTGCTGCTCTTTTTAGCCATCCAGGGCAACATCCTGGATTCCACAGGCAGCAGAGTCCAGGGACTGTGTCCTTGAACTCCTCTAAGGTTTTGACATCTTTCCTTTCATCAGCAACCAATTCTTCTGTGTTGGGACTATATCCCTTTGTACCATTGGCAAATCACACAGAATTTGGTTTATTTCCTTGCTTTTGAATCAACTAAGGTTTTGGTGGAAAATCAAGAAAGAGAGAAACTTTGGGTCCCACATATTGGTACTGCAAACTTGTTAATTATTTTCCTCTCCTAATAGAGTTGATTAGATAAACTGCTTAAGCTCAGTGTAGCCAAAATTTAAGATACAAACTTAGAACCATGTATGACAGCTCAAAAATCTTTCTCTAAAAACATTAAGCTGTGTACTTTCAACAGGGATAATATTGTCCTCAAAGTGATAACAATTTGGTTTTGGGAAAAGGAAAAAATTATCTTGCTCTTTTTATATATAAACACAGATATACATACAGTACATGAATAGATATACAGTATATCTATAGTATTAAAATTTCATTGAGGTGAGTTATGATTAAGGGAAAGGTCTACAAATGCTCCATAGTCAATAATGAAAGAAGACAAGAAGTGTCTTAAAGCAATGACATTTCTTCCTCCCCTGCTCCCATATGTATTATTTTCTTTGAATATGCAATGAGCAAAAAGGACAAAGTTAATTTAGTTTATCTATAATACAGTCTATGCCTACATGTGGACACACCCAGATATTTGAAAAAGTAAAAAAAAAAAAAATTGACCAATCATCTTGGTATTTTACTTTGAAAGTTTAAAATGGTATCAGGAGATTGAAATTCAAAGACAAGCCACAGACTGGGAGAAAATATTTGCAGAAAACATAGATGATAAAGGACTAAAATTCAAAATATACAAAGAACTCTTAAAATTCAACAATAAGAAATGAACAACGTACCTTAAAAATGGGCAAAAGACCTGAACAGGCACCTCATGAAAGAAGATATATGGATGAAAAGTCATATTTTTACCACATCATTCAGCACTCGTACTACTTGGTATTTACCCAAATGAGTTGAAACTTTTGTCCACAGAAAAACTCACACATGAATGTTTATAATTGCTTTAACTGTTTAATTGCTTTATTCATAATTGCAGCACTTGGAAGCAACAAAGATGACATTCAGTAGGTGAAGGATAATCTATGGTACATTCAGACAATAGAATATTATTTCACACTAAAAAGAAATAATCAAGTTATGAAAAGATATGGAGGAAAGAAGTGAATCTGGAAAGGCAACATGCTGTGTGATTCCAACTATATGACTTTCTGAAAAAAGCAAAACTATGGAGACAGTAAAAAGATTAGTGTTTGCCCAGGTTAGGGGAGAAGGAAGAATGAATAGGTAGAATACAGAAGATTTTTTTAGGGCAGTGAAACTATTCTGTATCATACTATAATGGTGGATATACGTCATTATGAGTTTGTCAAAATCTGTAGAATGTACAATACCAAAAGTGAAGCTTAAAGTAAACTATGGACTCTGGATGATGATGATGTATCAATGTAGGCTTATCAATGTAACAAATGTACCACCCTGGTGTGGGATATTGCTAGTGGGGGAGGATATGATATGTGCAGAGTAGGGGTGTATGGAAAATCTGTACTTTCCTCTAAATTTTGCTGTAAACCTAAAACTTTAAGAAATAAATTCTATTAAAACAAAACAAGACAAAAACAAAGCAGAACAATACTAAATATCCAGATATTTGACACCATTGTGTAAAATAGTTGAATGGTTGGCTGAAAATTTATTCTGAGCATTCTGGCATGGTGCATCAGAATTCTATTTCTATAACTCCATTGCTTGACTTATTTCAGAGTGTGAGTATTTGAGCCCACTGACTGCTCTTGTGATACCTGCTGGGTGTATTCAATGCATCACTTTGTAGTTTGTAATTTTTATTCACACACATTGTTTCCTATTTCTTGGACAAAAGAGGTTATGTTTAGGATTATACCCAGTTAGAATTGATATCTAACAGTACCTTGTTCACTTCCAATTAAAGATCTTTCCCAATAAAGCAATCTTGAGAAAGAACAAAACTGGAGACATCACACACCCTGATTTCAAAGAAAACTACAAAACTATAATAATTAAAACAGTGTGGTATTGACGTAAGAATAGACACAGATAAATGGCAAAATAGCCCAGAAATAAACCCATGCATATATGGTCAATTAATTTACAACATAGGAGCCAACAATATACAATGAGGAAAGGACAGTCTCTTCAATAACTGATGTTTGGAAAATTGGACAGTCAAATGCAAAAGAGTGAAACTGGACCACTATTTTATACCATACACAAAAATTAACTCAAAATGGATTAAAGGCTTGAATGTAAGACCTGAAGCTTTAACACTCCTAAAAGAAAACGTAGGTAGTAAACTCCTTCATATAGTCTTGGTGATGATTTTTTTAATGTGACAACAAAAGGAAAAGAAAAAAAAGCAAAACAAACAAGTGGAACTACATCACACTGAAAAGGAAAGGAAACCATCACAGCAAAAAAAAAAAAAAAAAAAGAACTGATTAAAAATGGGCAGAAGATCTAAATAGAAATTTTTCAAAAGAAGGCACACAGATGGCCAACAGGTACATGAAAAGAAATTCTTTATCATTAATCATCAGGGAAATGCAAATCAAAACCACATTGAGATATAACCTCATACCTGTTAGAGTAGCTACCATCAAAAAGACTAGAAATAACAAGTGTTGGCGAGGATGTAGAGAACAAGGAACCCTCGTGCGCTATTGGTGAGAATGTAGATTGGTGGGGCCGCTATGGAAAACAATATGGAGGTTCCTCAAAAAATTAAAAATAGAAATCCCATATTATCCAGCATTTTTACTTCTGGGTATTTATCAGAAGAAAACAAACACTAGCTCAAAAAGATATATGCACCCCCATATTAATTGCAACATTATTCACAATAGCTAAGATACGGATACAACCTAAGTGCCCATCGATAGATGAATGATAAAGAACTCGTGGTATGGAATATTATTCAGGTATAAAAAAGAATGAACTGATTGCCACTTGCAACAACAAGGATGGACCCTGAGGGCATTATGCTAAGTGCAATAAGTGAGGCAGAGAAAAACAAACACCATATGATCTCTCTTATATGGGGAATCTAAAGATAATAAAAAATTAAAAAAACCCCAAATTTATAGATACAGAGAACAGACTGATGGTTGCCAGAGGTGGGGGAGGGGGTTGGGAGAAATGGATGAACTGCGTTTTTTTGTTTGCTTGTTTTAATTTAAATAAATGGATTTTTTATTTAAAGGAGAGGAAGTGGGGAGAAAGAGTAAGCAAGAAAGTATATTTTAACCCTGTATATTTTAACACTGATTTCAGTGAAGGACACACCATTTTTGGTAAAATCTAAGTTGTGCATTTGATTTTAGAGTTTGAATAAATGTCAAGTTGAAAGTCAAGAGAATGAGAAGACCTCATAGGAATGAATCCATTCATCTGCTCCAGGTTACTACCAATAGGGAATCCACACTTAAAATAATGAACAACAACAGCAAAAAACCTCACCAAATCCAAAAACCCCGATTATTCCCAGGGCAGGCTGTTTTGGTACTTGAGAAACTGATTTACTTATTGATCATGGAATGATTCAGGAAGACTAATGAATACTGATGAACTTCCTTTTAGCATTTAAAGTTTGCATTTCATTAAAAAATTATTTCAATGATATATCTAAAAAAGATAGTGTGATATAATGCAGAGAATCAGAACTAAGGGATGTAAATGCTAAAATTCAGTCCTGGTTGCTGACTTTACTAGTTGTATTGTTTTGGTCAAATCACTATAACCTTTAAAGTTATCAGTGTTATTTATGAGTGAAATATTACCTGCTGTTTATTTTTCTTTCTTTCTGCCCCAATATTTGTGAGCAGAAAAAAGATGAAGAATATTATTTTTTTTTTTACCAGGTGGTGTAAGAATTCTTTACAATGAGAAAAATCACCTTTTTTGGGAAGATGACTTGATCAATTCATTTGAAATGACTGAATACAGGGGTCAGAGCTTTGGGGAAGGGCTTAAAATAGTTGGTGAGATGGTAGGAGGTTGTGTGGTATTTGATGGGCTCCTTCCTTAAACTTTTCCACAATGATGAGAATGAATAAAAGTTAAAACTACTAAAATTTAAAGTGTTTTATCTAAGTGTATTTATTTATTTATTTATTTGATAGAGATCAGGGAATATTTGGTTTGCTGTGCAAGCTGACATGGGGAAAATCAAGATAGCATATGCACATGGGTGTCAGAGAGATGATGAGAAAGCAAGTTCTGGGGGACTTTGCAGAAAGTGTTTACAAATATAGCATATCTGTGGGGATTATGATTAGGGAAGTTATAATACCTTTTGTTTATGTGCATTGATGCTTATGTGTATATGTGTGTATTTCAATAGAACTCCTCTCTAATTTCTAGGAATCTTGAAAAACAAATATCACATGGGTGTAGCCTAAAATATCAGACTCTCTTTAAGAGAAATAATTAATACTTTTGGGTTAACCTACTGACATGAAGGGTTTACATATCCTATAGTTCTTGGATTACTTAGTATTAAGTTGGGACATTTGGGACAATTATTTCAAATGAGAAAAAAATATTCCACTTCAGTCTAGAATGCCCAATAATTAATTATCTAAGAATCTTTAGAAGTTCATATTAATACTTTTAGAAGCTGGTGATACCTTGACAGTTGGCCCTAGAATAGTGCATAAATTTTGATTTCTGCGATGTGGAGAAAATTTACTTTTTCCAACATCCAAGAGAATATAAAAGAAATCAACAAGGTTGAATAGGAATTCATGGTTCTGGCTTGATCTAGTTACGTAAACAGATGAAACCATAAAAAGAATATATTCTCAGAAACTAGGAAAGTATACTCTGGTATAGTTTAGTACCTTGAGGAGAGGTAGAAAATGCATAATACATGAGCAATAGCTGACCATAATAATTTTTCCTTCTGGAAGCTATTTCATTAGATAACACAAAGACAGTGTCAAAGTTGAGATTGGTATATTCGAGTTGTAAAGGAGACAAAGGAAATTACTTCTTTTAGACAAATACACAGTCCAGATGAAGAGGGACTAACAGTTAAATCACCTTTGTTTTTTGAAACCATGCCCCTTTTTCTCACACTAGGGAAAAATTTGACTGTAGAAATATTGATTATATAACATCTCTCTTCAATGCACTTAAAACTTCACACTCTCATTCCTACTGTCTTCAAGACATGTTTCTGGCGTATGCTGTGTGTGCACTCTGCTGTTGTGTTTTGGCTGTTCTTTCCCACAGGTCAGTCCTCTGCAGAATTCCTCCTTGCTTGCAATGAGGAATATTTGAGCCTTTAACTAGGTGGGCTTTGATTTGTTAAGATAAACCTGATTTAAAAAACAAAAGAAAACAAAAAAACCTGGTCCAAGAAAAAGGAAAAGGAACAAAAAAAGCAAACAGATAAAGGAAAAACTATAAACCTGATTCCAAAGAAAAAGGAAGAAAAAGAAGGGAAAAAAAAAAGCCTGATTCAAAAAACAAGGGAACAAAGAAAAAAATGAACAAAAAATTGTGATCCTGATTCAAATAAAAAAGAAAAAGAGAAAGGGAAATCCTGGTCCTATTTCCACCAGAACTGAAGCTGACGCTTTGGAGCAATTTATGACCAGTAGACTTGGTACATGCAGGGGGCCTGTGTTGGTCCTTTCGGGGAGAGGTCCACTGCGCAGGCTCACATTCAGACCTACCCTAGTAAAGATGCCCCTCCAGGGTGCAGGGGAGTGCCGGTTGGTGTAAGCAGCTCCAGTCTCCACTGGGGGCGCTGTATTGCTCACTGAAGTCCAACTGTGCTGGTGGAAGCTAGCTAGTACCAGCCCATCCTCTTGCCCTGGGGGAATCTCGTGGTCTCTGCTCAGGAAGACCTCACAGAAGGGCGAACAGTGTGGCCCAGTCTTCTGTCACACCTCTACCCCCAACCTGTATGTGCCCGGCTGTCGGCATGCCTGGTGCCACAATTCTGTTTTTTCTGTGGTGTGGCTGGGATTCAAAACTCCAAATCTTTTTTTTTTTTTTTAAGACTTTATGTATTTATTTGACAGAGAGAGAGAGAGCACAAGCAGGGGGAGCGGCAGGCAGAGGGAGAGGGAGAAGCAGGCTCCCTGGGCAGCAGGGAGCCCGATGTGGGCCTCGATCCTAGGACCCTGAGATCATAACCTGAGCGGAAGGCAGTTGCCCAACCAACTGAGCCACCCAGATGCCCCCGAAACTCCACATCTTAAAGGACTCAGCAAGGTATGGACCTGCTCCCCTCCCCCAGAGAAGAGCCTCACAGCATTGCGCCCGGTGCCACTCTGTCCTAGAAAAGCGGTCGCAAGGCCACTCAGGTACCTAGGGTCTATGGTGAAGTACAGCCAAAGCTGCAACCAGGTTATCTGCCCTATGAGCACCCTTCTGTCCCCTGCTGTTGAATGGCTGCTCAATGGCATCTGCCAGGTCCCTTGTCCTTGGAGAGGCAATATACCCTCCTCCAAATGTACTCCAGGAAGGGGAACATTCTCTCCCAGTGTGACCCAGGGGAATCCCCACACCTCACTGTCTGCCCTCCGCTCCTGGGCCTCTGTCCTCCCTCTCCCCAGGAGCACTGCTGCCCACCCAGTTTGACTCTGGTGAATGGCACAGACTTTGAAAACCTCAAAGTCTGCACTCCACTGTCTGCAAAAACCTTGTCATAGTCAGTTTCTCTCAATTCCCCAGTCAGTGATCCCAGGGGAGTGTTTTTCTTGCATGAACCCAACATGCTGCTCTCTCTCCTCCTCTCTACCTCTCTCCCTGTCCTCACTCCCCCTCTCTCCCTGCCCTCTGTGAAAAGGGCTACCACCTTCAATGTGGTACCATGGCTTTTCTCTCCCCCAGTGTGAATCTCTCCAAACATCACAGCCATCATGTTCTCTTCCTCTAATTGTGCAGATTGTTCTCTTAATCCCCAGGTTAATTTCCTAGTTGTTCAAAATGTTTGAGGCCAATCTAGTTGTGTTTGAGGGACAAGGCAGGCCCAGGGCACCCCCACTACTCCGCCATCTTAACACCTCCTCACAAGATTCATAACTTGTTTAAACTGAAGTTGGTCGTGTGCATCCCTATTTTACACATGAAGCAAGGAAATGTTTATCATAGCATTGTTTGAAATAGCAAAAGTTAATGTAAATGTAATGTAAATTCTCAAAAGGAGAATGGATACATTTTGATATATTCATTTAATAGATATTCTTCTGAATTAAAGGAAATAAATGAATGCTATTATGTCAATATTATATATTTATATGAAATAAATGTATTTAGATTTTAAACAAAAGTTTATATAAATTATATAAAATTATGAATTTTATAAAACAGTAGTGTATGTAGTTAAATGGATATGTTTGGTTTATTATTTTAATGTAGTAAAATTATTAAAATATGCATTCAAATGATACTCACCATGGTCAAGATGGTGGTGGCCCTGGGACTGTGTACTGGTATTCAGGGGATTTTTATTTTAATCATGATATTTTGTTTCTGTATTAAAAAAACAGAAATATGGCAAAATATTAAAATTTGACACTCAATGGTGAGTATACATGTGTTCATTATCTACTAAGTTGTATAGTAGCTTGAAATATAATCTAATATTGATGACATTTAAAATAAATTTTTATCTATATTTTTGTACTTTTTAACTTCTCAGAGCATTCTTTAGCTCTGTGAGTCTTTCCCCAAATCATCAGCTTTCTGAGTCTTTCCCTGAGTCATCTAATGTTGCAGTGATAGACTTTAAGGTGATATCTGCATTTATGATCTTATTTTTTATACTTTTATAGCTGTCATAGTAGCCTATATGTAAGTATAATATACAATATGTTATAATATATACTATAGAAATATATATATAGAAATATATAGAAATATAGTACTTATATATGGCAATATACTATATCTATAACAATATAAATCTACTATAATATTTTAAATCTCTATTTTATAGAAGATAACAATTTCCTGTTCTTCCCAGCAATTTAAAAAACTTTTTAGATGTGGGGAAAAAACCACATGCAGAAAATTTACTGACATGTAAAGAACAAGTATCTTCAACAGAGTTAAGCATCCTTAACACCTTCGAAGCTCCCGGCATGGCCCTTTACAATTAAAAACCCCTTTTTAGTTACAAGGATAACTGTTATCTTGACTTTCATATTAATAATCGCTTCATATTTATTTATCTTCTATAGCATTTAATTATGCAATAATAAACACCAGAGTTTTACCTGCTTTTGAACTTTATATAAATAGAACCACAGATTTTTTTGTTCTTCTGATCATGCCTCTATTTATTGTAAGATTCATTCATGTTGTTTTACATAGCTGGAGTTCATGCACTTATGTTTAGGAATATAATCACATTATATGAGTGTATCAATATTTATTTAAAGTCTCCTGTTGATAATGTTTAGGTTTAATGTAGCCCAATATTCTTACAAATGCTTGGCATATCATACTTTTACAGTTAGTCTTTTCTGTGACTGTGTAGAGGTACCTTACTGTGTTATATATATGTATGTATGTATTTTTGAGGTTTAACTTACCTTGATATGCCCTGAAGATCTTTTACATGTGGACTAGCCTTTGTAAATACCAACCAGATCAACATATAGATTATTTCCAGCATCGCTGAAAGATTCTCACAGTTCCCCCCAAAGGTAACCACTAATCACAATAGAATGTTTTGCTGTATTTGGCCTTCATATTCATATAAATTACACTATACAGTTTGTACTTTTTGCAACTGCCTTTTTTTGTTCAGCATTTTGTCTGATATTCACACATTTTTGTATGAAGCAGTTGTTCATTCTCTTAATTTTTTTTTTAAGATTTTATTTATTTATTTGACAGAGAGACAGCGAGAGCAGGAACACAAGCAGGGGAGTGGGAGAGGGAGAAGCAGGCTTCTGCCAAGCAGGAAGCCCAATGCGGGGCTCCAACCCAGGACCCTGGGATCATGACCTGAGCCAAAGGCAGATGCTTAACTACTGAGCCACCCAGGCATCCCTCATTCTCTTAATTTTTGAATCCACAACTTATCCACTTTACTATTGATTGACATCTGAGTTGATTCTAGTTTTATCTCATATGAATAAAGCTCTATACACATTTTGGTGCACATCTTTTGGTGAATACAACTAAACATTTATTTGCATATACACCTAGGAGTGGAAAGGTTAAGTCATACGCTACATTTGTTTAGCTTTAGCAAATAGTGACAATTTTCCAAAGAGGTTGTACCAATTCACACCTCCAACAGGAATTTATGAGATTTCCACTTGCTGCACATCGTTGGACACTCTTGGTATTGTCAGTCTTTATAATTTTAGTTACTCTGGTGGGAATATGATGATATCTCATTATATTATTAATTTGCATTTTCCTTTTCATATGTTCATTGGCCATTCATATACCCTCCTTTTTGCTTTTCAAGTGTCTTTTCAAGACATCTTAAAAACATCTGGTTAACAGTCGATTTCTTATATGCTTATAGGAATATTTTGTATATTTGGGAATATGAATTCCTTGTTAAAGATGTATGATGCAAATGCAGTCTATGGCTTGTGGTTTTACTCCCTTGTCTTTTGAAAAGTTAATGTTCTTAATCCTAATAGAGGCCAATTATTATTAGTGCTTTTTATTCCTTTACAAAAATATTTGCCTACCGCAAGATCATGAAAGTATTTTCCTGTGTTTTTTCCCTAAAAGTTTTATGGTTTTAGTATTCACATTTAGACATGGAATTATTCTTGTGTATGGTGTAAGGGTCAAGATTCATTTTTTTTCCTTATATGGATATCCACTTGACCCAGCACCATTTATTGAAAATCTGTCCTTTCTCCAGTAAATTGAAGTGTCACATTTGTCATCAATCAGTTACTAATTTAATTGCTATAGCTTTTAATAAATTTTGAATTCTGCTGTGTAAGTTTTGTAGCATTTTATTCCTCTTCTTCAAGATTGTAAAACCTATTCTTGGCCCTTTACATTTCCATATAACTTTAAATATCAGCTTGTCAATTTCCACAAAAACTTTTTTGAGATTTAAATTAGAATTTTCTCAAACTAGAGGTGAATTCAGAGACAACTGACATCTTTACAATATTGCATCTTTCAATGTGCAAAGATGGCATTATTTGTCTAGGTCTTATTAAGTTCCTCAATAATATTTTGTAGTTTTCGATTTAAGATATATTTTTCATTAGATTTATTCCTAAGCATTTGATACTTCTGGTGCTAAAATAAATTATTTTATTCTCTAATTATTATTGCTGGTATAAAGAAATAAAATTAATAATTTTACTAATATATATCCAGAGAGCTTGCTAGATTATTCTATTAATTTTAATAATTTGACTCTAGATTTTTTGAGATACCTTGTGTATCCAATCATGACATCTGCAAATAATGATTATTTTATAACTTCCTTTTAAAGCCTTATACATTTTTTTTCTTTTGTTGTAATAGCTAGAACCTCCTGTACCATATTCAGTCAAATTGATATTGGTGGACAAATTTTTCTCATTCTGGATCTCAGTTTTAAACCTTTTAATATTTCAACTTTAAGTATGATGTTTGCTACAGGCATTTTGTAGATACTCTTCATCTATAGTATCTACAAATAAATAATTGCTTGTTTGGCAATTTTTTTATCATGCATACATATTGAAATTATTATATATAGTTTTTTCTTCGTCTATGGAGATATTCATTTTTTTATCTTTTTTTTTTTTTATTAGTGTGGAAATTTGCATAGATTGATTTTGAATGGTGAAGCTACTTTGCTTTCATGGAATAAACCCAACTTTATCATGATACACTTTCCTTTTTGTATATCATGGACTGGATTTGATTAAAAGTAATATGTTTAGAATTTTTGCATTTATGTTCATGAGAGAAATTAGTCTATAATTTGCCTTTCTGATGATGTGTTTGTCATATTTTGCTATTCAGGTTATGACTATTTCATAAAATAAGTATAATTTCTTTTACATAAGTTTATGAGAATTCACTAGTGAAGTTATATAAGTATAAAGATTCATTATGAGAAGATCTTTAAGTATAGCTTTATTCTCTTTAATAGATATTTCAGTGTCTTGAAAGGAAACCTTAGATCACTGATAACTTTTTTCCTTTCTATATGTATTCATAAATTATATATGATATTTATAAGTCTTTCAAGCACAGCTTTAGCTACTTCCCACAGATTTTGGTATATCTGTCTCATTATTATTTAGTTTAAAATATTTTCCAGTTCTTGGGGCACCTGGGTAGCTCAGTCGGTTAAGCGGCTGCCTTCGGCTCAGGTCATGATCCCAGGGTCCTGGGATCGAGCCCCACGTCGGGCTCCCTGCTCAGTGGAGAGTCTGCTTCTCCCTCTCCCTCTGCCTGCCTCTCTGCCTACTTGTGCTCTCTCTCTATCTCTCTGTCAAATAAATAAATAAAATCTTTAAAAAAAATATTTTCCAGTGCTTAGTGTTAATTTCTTTGATTCATGGGATATTTACAAGTACAATGCTTACTTTCTCAGTATTTGGGCATTTCCACTTATATCTTATCAATTTTTAGCTTAACATTACTTAATTCTCTGATGTTAGAGAACTTACATGATTTTAAACTTTTGGGTATTTTGAGATTTATGATCCAGCAGATGGCTAAGTCTAGTTAAATAGTCCCTGAGCAGTTGAAAAAACTTTAGGGTCAGCTAAGAATCAGATTCACAAGACTCAAATAAACCCCACCTGCTTTCTAGGGGAATAGTACTAGAAAATTAAGATGAAATTCTCATGCAGGAAGGAAAAGAGATTTGTTAACCTATTTTTTTATAGAAGACCAATGTAAGCCCTTAGAACACTTTACCTCTACTGTCCCACTTTTTTTGTGAATATTTTCTTGCTTTTTAATTCTCCCCTCCACCTCCTTTTACATACCCACAAACATTTGTAAAATATTTTTTATATAATTTTAAATTTATAGAGAGGTACAAGGACTTCTCATATACACCCTTACACAAATTCACAAATTGTTTCCATTTTTGCCCCATTCTCTTTATCATTTTTTCTCTATATATATTGTAAGCGTCAACCTACCTATGGTTCTTCTATGGTGCAGTTCTCCGGGGTTCCTAACTGAGACCTGTGATATTCCCTAAGCCATCTCTTTGGGGGTCCTGAGCCCACTCATCTCTCTTTTCATAGTTGTGAGGTTATTGAAAATTCTTCTTTCTGCCACTTGTTGCTTGGCTTCTTGGCTGCTTGCCTTGAGCAGTTTAATCAGAACATGCTTTTACTGGAAAATGAGTTCCAAGTGTAATTCTGACTTCATAGTGTCTCCCCTTTCTAAAGGATCTTAGCCCTTCATGTCTTATTTTATATGGGAGCCCCAACTCCATCCCAATCTCTGATGGTTTCTCTGGTCTTAGAAGCCACCCTCAGTCCAGTCTCTATCCTCTTCCTTCTCATTATGGATTGGCCAATGACCAAGTAGAAAAGCTGATTTATGAAATAAAGCTCAGAAAATTTCTTTCTCTTCAGAGTCTGACCGCTCAGGTCTGGTTGCCTTGATATCTTCTGATGCCACCAAACACATGCTTTCATATTTTATATTGCTTGAAAAAATTATTTTTTCAGTGGCAGCATTAGCCTGGTACATAGCTGAGATCCAAATCCCTTACCTTCATGTTTCTAACAAACATGCTCAGTGCCTTTTTTTTAAATCATATATGTAGTCTATTGTCTTCGTATTACACAAAGTGAAGATTTAGTATTTACATCTTCCCTTTACAAAAATGTATACGCTTCCCTATTCCCAATACTTTCCAAATATATATACAACTATTTTTAAATAATATTTAATAAATACTTAGATTTTATTATAAATATGAAAATATTTTCTTTTGATCCATGCAATGTATAATGATTCCATTTCTTTTCATATACTACTGTATGTTTTTCTTGGCCTTAATAATTGCATCTACTTATTTTTATGTCTTGATCACGAATTGTTTCAGTTCCCTATGGTTGCTATAACAAATGACCACAAACTTGGTGGTTTAAAATAACACAAATTTATTCTTACAGTTTGT
>NC_138381.1:46993316-47039564 GCF_054177405.1 Leptonychotes weddellii | reverse complement strand
ATCACAGACCTGTACCTCTGAAACAAATAATATATTATATGTTAAAAAAAAGAAAAGAAGACAATAGCAGGAAGGGAAAAATGAAGGGGGGGAAATCGGAGGGGGAGATGAACCATGAGAGACTATGGACTCTGAGAAACAAAGTGAGAGTTCTAGAAGGGATGGGGTTGCAGGATGGGTTAGCCTGGTGATGGGTATTAAAGAGGGCACATACTGAATGGAGCTCTGGGTGTTATACGCAAACAATGAATCATGGAACACTACATCAAAAACTAATGATGTAATGTATGGTGATTAACATAACATAATAAAATAAAAAAATAAAAAAAATAAAAAAGCATTTCTGTTTAACTGAAGATATTTACCTATCTTCTGATTCATCACAAGCCCTTTTTTTTTTTTTTTACAATTTTGAGAATGGTTATAATAACTGCTTTACAATTCTGTCCCATTAATTCCAACATATGGTTCATCTCAGAGTTGTTTCCATTGATTTTTATTTTCTCTTGAGACTGTATATCATTTTACTGATTTAGCAGCTATCACACAGTTTTGAGTTGCATTGAGGACATATTACACTTAAGTTTATGGAGCATTGGATTCTCTTATTTTTCTATCATTAATGTTATTTTTCTTGTTTTCTCAGGCAATTATATTGACCTGACTTGAACTACAAATTTTGCTTCTTATATAGCAGCTCTGATCTGAATTCATATCTTTCATTAACTGGGCAGTTTTGAGTTCACTCTGGATATTTGTCATTCTGAGATCAGCCATAGATGTAGGTAGATCACATTTGGTTATCTTCTAGTCCTTTCTCTCTAGAGATTACTCTTTCCCCAGTGCCCATGTTTTCCTGGAACCCCAGACAAGAATAACTGTATTTTTCCACGAGTGTCCTTACTAGTTCACATGCCATGCTGACTATATCTAGGCTATGGTAAAAAAAAAAAGCAACAACGGCACAAAGTTGTGAATGCACAACATGCAACTCCTCTCCTGTATTTATGTGTGACTTACCAGTATCATCCATCCTTTATTTAACTGTGCTGTGTCACCAGGTAGCAGCTATCTTCTTATAATATCCAGTATTTATAGCTGTTATTTGAAAGAAAGTTTTTCCGGTAGGATCTTATCCATGACCGGAAGTGGAACTTGCAGAAATTTCAGTATGACCTGTTTTCAATACCAGTATTTTAAAATTTTTCTGTGGTTTCTATTTTACCCAAGATTTTTTTAAATAATAAAGTTTACCCCTTTTTAAGTAATAAAATTAGTCTTTCTTCTTTTTTCCTCCCACTCCTTTCTGATAGTTTCTAGTTTATTATTCTGTTGTCAGAAAATATATCATGTTCTATTCTACTTTTTGGAGCTTGTCCATGTGTTCTTTGTGATATCGAGTCAATTAATTTTTCACAATACTTTGACAAGAAGTTAATTTTTCTTATCAGGATATATAGGCTGATATATACATATATCATTATGTATTTTACTTGTCTCTCAAAATCCTTATATTTTGTTTACTCAATCTCTTTTTTTGACAGATATATCGATAGGAATATTTCTGTGAATTTCTCTTGTACTTCCTTACAGTTTTCTATTGAAATAGTCTCATTGATACATCATGTGTTACATACATTTATGACAGATATCAAATATATTCTTATTTTTAATATAACATTTGTTGTTATAAAATGCCCTTTATTTTCTCATTTATGCATTTACCTTTAATTTAACAATTTCACGTAATAAAATTATTATTTCAGCTACCTTTTTGCTGCATTTTCTTAGTATGGCTTTTCCATTTTTTGCAGTTAGTTTTATGTATTCTTGATTTTTTTTCTTTACCTAATCTGAGAATTATAATTTTTAAGTAGTTGATTTTTTCCATTCATGTTTATTTTTTCAATATATTTTTATTTTGTATTGCTTTTTAGTTGTTTTTATTCTTTTTCTCTGTATTGACATTGGTTTTTCATCTTCTAGGGATTTGAAGCACTTATAGTCCCTTTTAAATTGTGATAGAGACTACTAGTCTTCAATTGCACGTCTGAACTCAGGGGACAATGCTCACAGTTAAGAGACTGTTTTAACCAGCTTACTTTGCAAATAAATATGATTGTATAACTTAAGTTCTGGCTGAGGAAATGTAAACAGAAGTGTAGTGTAGGATATCTGGAAAACTAAAATGGAAGAGGGCCTCTACTTCTGTCATTTCTTCTTTCTGTTACTGGAATGTGAATAAAATGGCTGGATCTTGAGAAACCTTTCTGGACCAAGAGGTATTGTACTAAAGACAGCATGGAAAACATGGGCACTTGGAGAAAAGAGTAATCTCCAGAACAGTGGAAATCTTTTCCTTGTCATCAAGCAACTCCAATTCAGCCCCTGGACTGTCAAATCTGGATTTTATTTACATTAAAGAAAATAAAATATTTTGATTAAGCTTTTTTTTTTATGTTTTCTACTTTATATAGTAGAACAAAATTATAACCAAGTCATAGTTATTTTAGTCTTTTAAAAATTTATACTTAACCCTCTATTCTCTCCTTTTATATTATTAACAGAACTCCTACTTTTTTTAAGAGATAGAAATTGTATCAATGTACCCAACTAAATATATCATTTGCCTACCTCCTTTGTAGTTAGGGATAGCCACCTTATTCAGTTATATCCAATGAAATTTAATTGGAACTCTCCCAGGGATGTCTAGGAAGGTTTTGCTTATGTTATAGACAAGCTGTGCTCTTCTCTCCTGGAATGGGGACGTGATGGCTGAAGGTACAGCACAGTGGCTCCCAGAAATATGAGAGAAAGGCCAGAGGAATCAGAACAGTCTTGGGCTTTCCATCTTTGAGCAGCTGAATAAAAGCCAGCAACCACCAACTTGACTTCTTGTGTCATAAGGAAAAGTAAACCTTTATATTACCTTCCATTGAATGCAATCATATTACTGACATATCTTCACAATTATATATATAATACTTTATATATTTATATATTATATGTAATATTTATAATATATATTTAATATAAATATTTTTCAGCTTTCAGCTTTAATGGAACAAATAGTATCTATGCTATTTAAACTTGTCTAGAGCACAGATCAAAAAATCACTTTGATTAAAAAACGTAGCACTACAAATAAGCAATAGGAGCAGAATATTTTATCAAAGTGGCGGGGCACCTGGGTGGCTCAGATAGTTAAGCGTCTGCCTTCGGCTCAGTTCATGATCTCCAGGTCCTGGGATCAAGTCCCACGTCGGGCTCCCAGCTCAGCTGGAAACCTGCTTCTCTCTCTGCCTCTGCCTCTCCCCCTGCTTGTGCTCTCTCTGTCTCTCTCCCTTTAAAAAAAAAAAAAAGTGGCTTATGTGGGGTTTTCACACTAAAGAGTTTAGGGTTTGGTGGAGAAGGCAGAAATTGGCAAGTAGACAAATGAATACATTGTTACAAATTATGATGAGTGCTGTGAAGAGAAAGAAAAATCCATCCCACCATTACCCTTGTGCTAGACACTGTAATACACTCCAGACAGATACTTTCTTTGGGCCCCGGAATCATCCTTCACATTCAACAAGTGCAAATCTGATCTTGCCACATTTTTGCTTAAGTGTCCTCATTGGTTCCCCACTATTGTTAGGAGAAAAGCCTATATTACTAAAATGAGTCTTTAAATGGCCTTTAAATCCCTATACAATTGGGGCCCCTTCCTTTTTTTCCCAGCATTCTTTGACAATAAAACTTGCAATAGAAAACTACTTTTGTTCTTAAGAATTTAGCAATAAATTAAGTTCTTGTTCTAAGGCAGAATAAGAAAAATTTGGCATTTTTTTTCTCCAGGTAGTGGAATGATAACTCACTTGCAACATATCATCAGGCAAAAGCATATGTCCTCCTAAATGGAAATAAATTCTGATATCAGTTATGTCAACTTATCCAGAAAGATCCTCTTAGAGAGTATCAATTGCAGCATCCCACCTTTATGAAAAAATTTAATATTCCTTTGAGTTGTATTCTTTATATATAACATTGTTTATACAATTGTCCCAACAGAGATTTCCAAATGGATAAATTGTGAAAGATAAAGCACATTCTCAGATGCACTGTAATTATTTTCTGCGATAAATAAATATATGTGTTTGCTTTATATTCCTTAAGAAATTATACCCTCAAATCTTGGGGAATCAAATGGAATTTCTGGATACATTTGTCATAAATATTTGAGACTTCAAAAATTATCACAAATATTCACAAAAAGGGGAAACCTAAGATATATAAAGCAGCTCTGCAAAATGGGTCAGAAAAGCCTCTGCTTAGGAGAGACAAGAATGTTTCCTGGTAGGAAGTGTTTCCTGATGGTTTTGTCAGAAGTTGAAGTTCCTTTTACCCTTCAGGACCTTGGATCATGCCCCTCCAACTCCCCCAAACAAATCAAAACAAAACACAAAATTCTTCAAGTCGTCTAGTTTGGTGGGATATTCTTAAATTCATCTTAACCAAATTGGAGTTTGAGAGAGAGTGTGTAATTACCAGAAAAACATTGTTGAAAAGTATGCTTTTCAACAATGAAATGAAATGAAAAATGAAAGCATGCTTTCATTTCAATGTGGAAACTGCAGAAATCAGCAGCATTCATTTGCCAGCAATACCTGTAATATAATCTTTCAGTTCCTGCTGTTTGAGTCATAAACAGCTAGCCCTCTGTACATATAAAAGGAATTTCTATGCCCCATACTCTTCTCTCTCCCTGTACCCTCAGCTGCTGACCTTGTCTGATAACCGCTTGTACAGTAGGGATTAACCACATGGCTCTGGCCCAGTGGGGCTCCAGTGATGTACATAAAGAATATTCTTTCCCTTATTAACTCCTTTGTTTTCTCTCAGGGAGACAATCTGATGTCAAGGTCTCTACTTTTCCTTTGTTTTCATCCCTCACAATTTAGCTAGTTTTCCTTCAGGAAATTATTTTCTCACACAAAAACATCCTCTTTGACTCCCTTCCTCACCTCCATTCCTCCCAAATTTCATTCAAGAGAATAATCACAGAATTTCTGATTCCACTCTGTCTATCCAGAATCTGTGGAGCCTGCTCTAGAGGAAAAGAGAGCCCCATTGTAGATGATCTATGTCCTCTAGGCAAGTACTGTTGGGTAGAACATTCTGTGATGATGGAAATATTCTTCAGTGTGTGACTATTGAGCACTTCAAATAGGTTCATGTGACTGAGGAAATGAATTTTTAATTATTTTCAATTTAAATTTAAATTAAATTTAATAGATAACTAAATGAAAATTTAATCAAAATGTGATTTTTATTGAATTGTAATTTTAATTAATTTAAAGTTAAATTAAATTAAATGGCCACATGTGGCCTAATTGCTACCATATTGGACAGCGTAGCTTAGGCCCTGGTCTAAGGTCCTGAGGGGTAAAAGAAGCTTGTGGTCAAGGCTCCGTCCTGTCATCTTCTCAGTCTTATCATTCTCCCTTAAAATTTACTGCAGCTGGTCAGGCTTTGGTCTTCATATTGGTGATTCTAGGATTATCGTGAAGTTAGGGCATCTTCCAGGTCAATCCCTTTCCTTTTCTTTTCTGAATCTCATTTATCAAACATTATTAGCATGACATCCACTCATTTGCAAAACTGAGTCAATTCTCTTTGGAGATTTATACTTCCTTATGTACATCTTTATCTTTTTAAAGCTACTTTAGTCATCTTAGCCTTAAGGAAATCTTTCAGACATTCCAATCTTCAGTTATCTGAACAGGTTGTTTATTTTTTTTCTTTTGCAGTGAAATGTCTACTTGTCACGCCTACCTTCCCCTCTGTTGGAGGGCCTTCTAATTCTCTTCACTTTCTTTTGTGTTTTCTCAGGTCGTGGTCTACACATAACTGGAAATGGCACCAGCAGCATACTGGTGACCAGGCGCCCACAGATGTGGATGTCACAAGATGTCTTGTCACCTAGTATATGACTCTTCTCTCCTGTTTACAATTTACAACCTATCCACAACTAGAAGTGAGACCATTCCTAGAAGGTAAGATTACTGGTTTTTATGAACAGTAATAAGTCCAAATATGCATGTTTTAATACCATGTAACCAATAAGAGTATGGTAAAAGGATGTATACATTATATTCAAATAGAGGGGGAAAGTGAAATAACTCAAAATACATGATTAATATAACAGCAGGTGATACAAAAAGAAAACAAGTAGTAAGATTGTAAATTTAAAACCAAATATATCAGCAATTATACTAAATATAAAGTAGGCTAATCTCTCTTTTTTTTTTTTACAAACATTGTACTTGTTTTCATTAAGAAAAAAACCAGAGGAATAGCATAAACTATTTAAATAAGTGAATTTAGGGGTGCCTGAGTGGCTCAGTCGGTTAAATGTGGGACTCTTGATTTCAGCTCAGATTATGATCTCAGGGTTGTGAGATGGAGCCCCGAGTCTGGCTCCGTGCCAAGGGTGGAGCCTGCTTAAGGTTCTTTCTCTCCTTTCCCTCTGTGCTTCCCCCCCACCCCGACGCGTGCACTTTCTCTAAAAAAAATTTTAAAAACTTCTTTTCAAAAGTGAATTTAGTAAGGATTACTAGATATTAGGTCAACATAAAAAGTCAATTGTATCTTCATATGCTAGCCACAAATAATATCTGAATTAAAAATAAATGTCATATACCATAACCTCAAAGAACATTAAATACCAAGAATAATAAAATATGTGTAAGATTTTGTGGTAGTTTAAAAATATGTCTGAAATCCTTCGACACTTCTGCTACTGAAAAATCAAGTTTATATGTCCTTTCTTTGTATCTGGGCTGGCTTTTGTTACTTGCTTGTTACCAAGCAGAAGGCAGTGAAAGTAGCACTAGCTGTGAGACTTTGAAGCTGGGTCACAAAGGCCCAGTTTCCACCTGACTCACTTGAAACCCCTTCCTTCTGGGTGCTCTGTGATAGGATGCTTCTGCTCAGAAACCACTTCCCAAGCCCTGAGAAGCCCAAGCCATGAGAAGTTGCACATAGATGCTCAAGCCAACAGCTCCAGGTGAGCCCTGATTTTCCATCTTATCACATCAGGTGCCAGATGTACAAGTAAAGATGATTCCAGAGTCTTCTATCTGAGGCCTTAGCTGGTCAGGCAGAGACAAGCCATCCCTAATGTGCCCTTTCTGAACTTCCTGAGTTACAGGATCCATGAATATAAAAACATGGTTGTTTTATGCCACTAAATTTTGAAGTGCTTTGTTTTAGCAGGAATAGATAACCAGAATTGGCTTCTGAATTAAAATTTATGAAACATTATTAGGAGAAATTTTAAAAGTCCTTGTTGATGGATTAGAAGACTCGATATTGTAAACATGTCATTTCTTTCAATGTAGATTGATAGTGTGAACACAATTCCAATAAAAATTCCAGGAAGATATTTGTGGAAAAGAGAAGCTGATTTTAACATTTATATGAAATGCAAGTCCTAAGAATAACCAAAATAATCTTGAGAAAAAAATATGGAGAATCTTCACTATCAGATATTAAGACCTACTATAAAGCTTTGTAATTAAACTGTGGTTTTAGCTACATGGATAGACAGAACAAGGGCACAGATTTAAAGGGTTGAGAAAAAGATCATACCTACAGGGTTCTCTCTCTCATATGATAAAGGTGACCCTGCACAGCAGTAGTGAAAGGTTGGTCTTTCAATAAATGATGCTGGGTTAATTGGATATCCAGATGTGGGGGAAAAAAACCCCGCAAACTTATCTCATACTAAGCACAAGAATTAATTCCAGGTATATTGCAGATATAAAGATGTGAGGGTTCTAGACAGGATGGGGCTTACCAGAGGGATAACTCAATTTTTTTTAAAGACAATTTCCCTGAGGTGTAATTACTGTATAAAAACCTGTACCTATTTACACTCTGCTATTTGGTTAAGTTTGATATGTGGATACATCTATGAAACTATCACCACAGTCTAGATGAACTCTCAATGTTAAAAAAGAAGAGAGGAAAGAGAAGTAGGGAAAAAGCAGTGTAAATGGAAAATGCAAAATGATAGAAATAAATTCAAATATATTGGACATTAAAATCAGTAAAAATGAACTGATTTTAGCAATTATAGGACTAAATGAAACAGATAAAGCCATGATATCATCTATATGCTGTGTTCAAGGGTCATGTGTAAAACAAGAAAACAGAAAGATTGAAAGTAGGAGGATGAAAAGAAATTATGCCAGACAATTATTAATTAAAAGAAAATTATTCAAAAAATAGACTTTAAGGCAAAAAAACATTATATAAGGAACACATGGATATTACAAATGATAAATAGGAAGATTCAGGAGGAATTTATTCAAAATCAACATTTGTACATAGCAATAAAATAGATTCAAGTATGCAAAACTTAAGTTGACAAATTTTCAGAACAAATATACACTTCCAAAATCATAATGGGAGAATCTAGGATATCTTTTTCTGTAATTGGTAATGAATCAGATAAAAAATTAGTACGAATATCTATGACTTGGACAACATAATTAAGTTTGATAATACTGGCAAAATGTAGAGTTTAACAAACTCTAATTAGAAAATCTACATTCCTCTCAAACACACAGTAATCAGTTGCCAAAATTTATAACATATTAAGCCATAGGACAAGTTCAACATATTTCAATAAATCGAATATCACACAGACCATATTTATCTCAACACAATGTAATTAAGTTAGCGATCAACAATGCAAAGATAAAAAAGTCTGTACGTTTGGAAATTTATAAACAGGCATCTAAATAATTGATCAAAGAAGAAGTCATGCTGGCAATTAGTATTTTATTTTTTATTGCTAGCCCCAAATCTATTTTGATTTCCATCACATTTCTTCAAGTCTTAGGGCTTGCTTTTTAGCTTTGTGGAAAGAGTTTGTGGAGGGGCCTAAGTGATGTAAACACAGCATACATTAAATCTCCCTGTCAAGATTTCTAGAGCTTTCTTCTGGTGCAGCTGCCTCCTCTCTGGGGTGTGTGTGTGTGTGTGTGTGTGTGTGTGTGTGTGTGTTTTAGACTTCTCCTATTACTTTTATTTATTTATTTATTTTTATTTAAATTCAATTAGCCAACACATAGTACATCATTAGTTTTTGACGTAATGTTCAATGATTCATTAGTTGTGTATAACAACCAGTGCTCATCACATCACGTGCCCTCCTTAATGCCCACCGCCCATTTACCACATCCCCCCACCCCCTCCCTTTTGCAACCTTTTGTGTTTTTATGCAAACCCAGCTGCTTCAGCCACTGCTAACAGTGACTGACCTCTCTTTCCGCAGCTCATGGCGACAGCTTCCTTTGCTTGCGTTGGCTGTCCTATGCTCCTTGTAGAAAATGCCTCAACGCTCAGCTAGTTCTTTCCCCTTCTCTTAGGGAATACAATCCTGTGTTACCTGTGGTAAAACATCTAAAAACAGCTGGATTTTATATTTTTATGTACTATATTATATTTTCATTTTTATATAAAAAGATATATTTTTATCCTGTTTTCCAGCAGTTTGTGGTGAGAGGGCCCGTCTCTATGCCACTATATTCCTGCTTAGGACCTTTCAGGTGTTCTTGGTGCTTTAGGTTTAGGTTTAGGGCAGTCTTTCCTCCTGCTCACTTTTTGTGCTCATATGCCTTGTCTCCCTCTGCAGATCACGGGCAAGTGTGCTTAGTCTTGTACAGAGGAGAGAAGGCCAAAAATTATTTCAAAGTGTTTTTACTATCTGTCCCCAAAATTGCTGAGTGAAGATCTTTCAAAATGTGTGTGTGTGTGTGTTTGTGTTGGCTGAGGGCCATATAAAGGGAGAAAAACAGGGCACCTGGGTGGCTCAGTCATTAAGCGTCTGCCTTCGGCTCAGGTCATGATCCTGGAGTCCCGGGATTGAGTCCTGCATCGGGCTCCCTGCTCTCCCCCTGCTTGTGTTCCCTCTCTCGCTGTCTCTCTCTCTGTCAAATAAATAAATAAAATCTTCAAAAAAAAAAAGGGGGGGGGCGCCTGGGTGGCTCAGTCATTAAGCGTCTGCCTTTGGCTCAGGTCATGATTCCAGGTCCTGGGATCGAGCCCCGCATCGGGCTCCCTGCTCCGCGGGAAGTCTGCTTCTCCCTCTCCCACTCCCCCTGCTTGTGTTCCCTCTCTCGCTGTGTCTCTCTCTCTCTGTCAAATAAATAAATAAAATCTTTAAAAAAGAAAAAAAAGAGAGAGAAAAACAAATTGAGATTTTAATAAAATATTTGGGTTAAAAACCCTTTGTAATTGCAGCATAGTAATTCAATATACCTTTTTTTCTTTTTTGTTTGGGCACAGAAGATTGTTGAATATGATGTGCCTGTGATTATTAATTTTATGTGTCAACTTGACTGGGCCAGAGGGTGCTCAGATATTTGATTAAATGTTATTCTGGGTGTGCCTGTGAGGGTGGTTCTGGATGAGTTTAACATTTGATTCAGTAGACTGAATAAAGCAAATTGCCCTCCTTGCTACGGTGCACCTCATACAATTAATTGAAGGCCTGAATAGAACAAAAAAACTGAGTAAGAGAGAATTTATTTTATCTGCTTGACTGTCTTAGAGTTGGGACATTGGTTATCTCCTGACTTTGTACTCAGATTGGATCTATACTGTTGGTTCTTCTGGGTCTCCAGCTTTCTGACTGCAGATCTTTGGACTCTCAGTGTCCATAATCATGTGAGTCAATTCCTTGTAAGAAATCTAAGATGTAAGTTAAATATGTAAAATCTCCTATTCCTTTTTTTTTTTTTTTTTTAAGACAGAGAGAGGGAGAGCACAAGCAGGGGGAGTGGCAGGCAGAGGGAGAGGGAGAAGCAGGCTTCCTGCCTACCAGGGAGCCCTATGCGGGGTTCGATGCCAGGACCCTGGGATCATGACCTGAGCCAAAGGCAGACACTCAACCGACTGAGCCACCCAGGTGCCCCTAAAATCTCCTATTCCTATTGGTTCTGTTTCTCTGGAGAATCCAGACTAATACAGTATCTTACTGAGTGATTTCAATTCCATAAAGGTTTTTTTGGCCAACTTACTTTGGTATATTCTTAGTAATTTCCACAGTCTTTTAGAAACTGCTCTGATTCCTTCATTTCACAATGAAACACTACTTTGGGAAATTTGGGGAAAAGAGAAGAAGGCAGTTACAAAAGGAAGAGAGCCAGGCTTACAGACTGTCATATAGATGAGGACTAAGTGCTATCAAAATTAAGAATAGAACATTTCATATTTTCCACCAGTATATCCTACACTTTGGGTGAAAAATGCTATTCAACAATATCCAAAGTCATAGTCAATGGAGAAAAAGGGCACATGGTTAGAAATCAAACTTCATTCTGGCTACTTAATGGAGAAAATAATTTCCCAAACTAAGGTTTAAGAATTTTTGATAGACCACATTTTCCTTGCATGTACAAAATACATTTTGTAAATGCATGAGATAACATTTTATTATCTTCATTTGTAAATGTGTTAGTTTTCTGAGACATCACTTTATTTATTTATTTATTTTATTCTTATGTTAATCCCCATACATTACATCATTAGTTTTAGATGAAGTGTTCCATGATTCATTGTTTGTGCATAATACCCAGTGCTCCATGCAGAATGTGCCCTCCTCAATACCCACCACCAGGCTAACCCATCCTCCCACCCCCCTCCCCTCTAGAACCCTGTTTGTTTTTCAGAGTCCATCGTCTGAGACATCACTTTAATTTCCTGAAATGTTACCTGTCTTCCCTTGTGTTTATTAAGCTCATCTGAGGCAAACCTTAAATTGCACTTCCTCTTTGTAGCCAACTTGACTTTGAACTTCTGTTTCCATTATAATGATTGCTTTCCTGAGGAATCAGTTTTCCCTATATGAATTTCATGTAAGTACTTCTGTCCTATGTAGAGGAAATATGAGAGTGCAACACAGCAGAGAGAAAAGAAAGGAAATTAGAAAAGAGAATACTTCTTGATACATATGAGGATGAGGGAAGAACACCCTAGAGTGGCTTTGTGTTTTGAATTGTGTCCCCCAAAAGTCATATCCTAAAGTCCTAACCCCAGAACCCTAGAATGTAACCTTATTTGGACATAGGGTCATTACAGATATAATTAATTAAGAGGAGATCAGACCAGAGTAAGGTAGACCCTCAATCCAGTATGACTAGTATCCTTATAAAAGGGGGAAATTTGGACACAGATATGCTCACAGGGAGAATACCAGGTGAATATGGAGGCAGGGATGAGGGTGATGCATGTAAAAGCCAAGGAATGCCCAAGATTCCTGATAAACCCCAGAAGTTAGAGGCATAACAGATTCTCCCTACAGCCCTCAGAAGGAACTAACCCTGCTGATACCTAGATTTCTGACTTCTAGCCTCCAGAACTGTGAGATAAGACATTTCTGTTGTTTAAGCCACCAGTTTGCAGTACTTTGTTAGGATAGCCTTAGGGAAGCTATTACAACCAGAATTCAGACAACCTTGATTGTTGAACTACCATTTCTATTAACTCTGTGACTTGGACATTGTTGATCAACATCTTTGCGTTTTGATTTCCTTAGCTAAAAAATGAAGGAATGTACCAAATGAGCATCTCTGTTTTTACTTTTTAGTATAGGTACTCCTTTATATTCAAAAAGTATTGAGAACACCAAAAAACATATTTATGAGGCTATATGCATATTTATTTTGCTATATTAAAAAACTTACAAATTCTATAAAATATTTATTTCTGAATTATTTCAAAATAAAAATAAGAAACTCATGTTAAAATAATATTTTTACACATTTTTATGACAACTATATTTAACTAAACAAACAAACGAGAACTTAGAAGAATGACCTTGTTTTACATTTTTGTAAGTCTCTTCATTGTCTAGCTTATAGTATAGCTGGGCTCTTGAATACAGTTGGGTTCTTATATCTGTTTCTGCATTCAACCATTAGCAATGTGTTGTTGTCATTTAAGTCTACAGGGAAAATTCAGGCTCACATATACTTATAGTTGGAAAAGTGAGGAATATTTTAATTCCTTTTTTGAAAGGGTGTGGATGTTCTTTGATTTTATACCAAAACTCATCTTTGTTTTCTTAAAAGTAAGGTGCACTATGGAATTTGAAGCCTTATCAATGACATTTTTGTTCCCTCTGTTACATTAAAATTTCTTGACGTATCTTATACATTGAATGACTCTCTTATCCACTGCAATATTTTATGTCATAATGCTTTGATCATTTGGAAAATACTGACTCACTGGCTTATGCAGATGTTCCAAACATTGACACATTTCACTACTTAATATCAAAACATCACATTTGGAAATATGTTGTTAAAACTCATGGTTGCAGATGTAAGTTTTCCAAAATTATAATTTTGCTTGAAAGCTCAAATTTTGTTGATATCAAAAAGTAACATCAATTGTTTGTCTTAAAGTGACAAGCCTATTTGTTCATTTTTGAGAAAATAACAAATTCCCAAGTCTGAAAAATCATATTTTGCTTATCAGTTGTTTGTTCAAATTAATTTCCAACAGTAAAAATGCTGTTCCATGGGAAAAAAGAAAAAAGAAAAGCTAAGTCTGTTCTCAATTTGAACAGTGGTGCAATTAATTTTCCTCCAGATAGCCTTTGTACTTTGACATGCCCTAGAAGTGCGTTATATGTATCTCCTATTTCATCACACAGAAGATTAAAAATACATGGATTCTGGTGTAGACATTTAATAAAATTAATAGTTTTCACTGTTTCATCAAGGACATTCTTTTTTTTATTTAAATTCAATTAGCCAACATATAGAACATCATTAGTTTCAGATATAGAGTTCAGTAATTCATCAGTTGCATATAACACCCGATACTCATCACATCCCGTGCCCTCCTTAATGCTGGTCATCCAGTTACCCTATCCCCCACCTACTTCCCCTCCAGCAACCCTCAGTTTCTTTCCCATAGTTAGGAGTCTCATGGTTTCTCTCCTTCTCTGATTTCCTCCCATTCCATTTTTCCATCCCTTCCCCTATGATCCTCTGCACTGTTTCTTATATTCCTCACATGAGTGAAACCATATAATTGTCTTTCTCTGCTTGACTTATTTCACTTAACATAATACCCTCCTGTTCCATCCACATCAAAGTAAATAGTAAGATTTCATCTTTTCTGATGGCTGAGTAATATTCCATTGTATATGTATACCACATCTTCTTTATCCATTCATCCATTGATGGACATTTCAGCTCTTTCCATAGTTTGGCTATTGTGAACATTGCTGCTATAAACATCGGGGTGCAGGTGCCCTTTCAGATCACTACATTTGTGTCTTTGGGGTGAATACCTAGTAGTGCAATTGCTGGGTCATAGGGTAGCTCTATTTTCAACTTTTTGAGGAACCTCCATACTCTTTTCCCGAGTGGCTGCACCAGCTTGCATTCCCACTAACAGTGTAAGAGTGTTTCACTTTCTCTGTATCCTTGCCAACATTTGCCATTTCCTGACTTGTTAATTTTAGGCATTCTGGCTGTTGTGAGGTGGTATCTCTTGGTGGTTTTGATTTATATTTCCCTGATGCCAAGTGATGTTGAGCATTTTTTCATGTGTCTGTTGGCCATTTGTATGTCTTCTTTGGAGAAATGTCTGTTATGTCTTCTGCCCATTTTTTGACTGGATTATTTGTTTTTTGGGTGCTGAGTCTGATAAGTTCTTTATAGATAGATATTAGCCCTTTATCTGATAAGACATTTGCAAATATCTTCTCCCATTCTGTCAGTTGTCTTTTGGTTTTGTTGACTGTTTCCTTTGCTGTGCAAAAGCTTTTTAACACATCAAGGACATTCTTAAGTGAAGCTGACTTTTTTGCCTGTGAGTGGGCAGTGGCAAAAAAAAAAAGTCTATTAGTATAGTTTGGAACCTTCATATGTACTAGCGAGTAATTTTACCCAACATTGTTTTTGCATTACTAGTGTGTCTGGGAGTAAGAATTTCTGTCCCTTTCAAGGTCCTTCTAACCAGCTTGAGAATCAAATTGACATGAGACAGATTAACAGGAGAAAATCAAATTTAATAGGATACATACAGGAAACCCACAACAGACATAGAAATTCCAAAGATAGTCAGGCAAAATGCAGTATATATGTCATCCTGAACTAAGGAAAAGGGGGCAGGGTCTGGGACTTCAGAGGAAAGGAATGCAATTTACAGTAAAATGAAAAAGAGTGTTTGATAAACAAATATTTTCTGGGCCACTCAGAAACAGTAGGACAAAGAGAGGACTTTTGACCAAAGTGGCCTTGCTTGTTACCTTGATCCCGAAACCAAAGACCCCACCAAAAAAGAGAATTACAGACCAATATCCCTGATAAACATGGATGCAAAAATTCTCACCAAAATACTAGCCAATAGGATCCAACCTACATTAAAAGGATTATTCACCAGACCAAGTGGGATTTATTCCTGGGATGCAAGTGTGGTTCAACATCTGCAAATCAATTAATGTGATACACTACATTAATAAAAGAGGCAAAGGATCTGTATTCAGAAAACTATAGAACACTTATGAAAGAAATTGAGGAAGACACAAAGAAATGGAAAAACATTCCATGCTCATGGATTGGAAGAACAAATATTGTTAAAATATCTCTGCTACTCAAAGCAATCTATACATTCAATGCAATCCGTATCAAAATACCATCAACTTTTTTCACAGAACTGGAACAAATAACCCTAAAATTTGTATGGAACCGGAAAAGACCCCGGATAGCCAAAGGAATGTTGAAAAAGAAAACCAAAGCTGATGGCATCACAATGCTGGACTTCAAGTTCTATTACAAAGCTGTCATCATCAAGACAGTATGGTACTGGCACAAAAACAGACACACAGATCAGTGGAACAGAATAGAGAACCCAGAAATGGACCCTCAACTCTATGGTCAACTAATCTTCAACAAAGCAGGAAAGAATATCCAATGGAAAGAAGACAATCTCTTCAACAAATTCTGTTGGGAAAATTGGACAGAAGAATGAAACTGGACCATTTTCTTACACCATACACAAAAATAGACTCAAAATGGATGAAAGATGTGAGATAGGAATCCATCAGAATTGTAGAGGAGAAGACAGGCAGCAACCTCTATGACTCTGGCCACAGAGACTTAATCATAGGAAACAAACTGAGGGTTGCTGGAGGGGAGGAGGGTGAGGGGATGGGGTAGCTGGGTGATGGACATTAAGGGGGGTAGGTGATGTAATGAACAGTAGGTATTATATAAGACTGATGAATCACTGAACTCTACCTCTGAAACTGATAATACACTATAGGGTAATTAATTGAATTAAAATTTAAAAAATTTAAAAAATACTAAAAAGCCCCAAACCCCACCTCCCCCACCAAAACCAAAGTGGCCTTGCTTGGTTCCTCCCTGTCTACCTAGTTCATATAATAATGTAGTGATCTATGGTGATACCTCTCTTCCTGGAGCAGGTCCTCTAAATTATTTTTATGTAATGTTGTAGGGGAGGTAAAGAGCTTTTCCTGAATCTGCTGGATTTTGATCACTTTTAACTCAAATTAATCCTCATGCCAAAGTGGCCCATCTTGGGGCAGACTGCTGGTGGCCCACACAGGTGCAAATGTTGATCCAGGGAAAAGGCAAACAAAGTCTTACTATTATTGTAAAGATAGTTTCTGTCTCATGAGCCACTGGGCTAGATGATTGGAGGGTCCTTAACATGCATTTCTTTTATGTAACCTATGAAATTATTCTATGTGTCCTTTTGTAATATGAAAAACACATTGATCAAGTTTCTAATTTATTTCCTCAATATCCAAGAATGGAGATACTTTGTGAACAGGAAGAAAAGTCACCATCTGATTCCATGGGGCACTGTAGTCCTAGAAGACTTGGGGAGATGCCCCTCAAAAGTCAATGTTGGCTGCATAGGAGAGTTGTAGGACCGAATTGGCAACCCCGGCTGTAATACAGGTGGTCAGATGAAGCATTTACTTTTCTCCTAGCAGGGGAGCACCCCAAATTATCCTGGCTAGACAAGATCACAAAGAAGATAGGACCAACTTAGTGCAAATTTTCTCAGCATAGCAGTCTTCTGTTATTGATGAACATGAGCCAATGTATATTTTGAATTATATTCTCAATAAAAACAAAAAATGTTTGAGAAACCCAATTCTAGAGTTTGAATATAAAAAAATTAAAAATTTTGTTGCTTGTTACTTTTCAGGTCTGAATAATTAGCAGTATTGACAATTTTTCAGCATTAACATTTAACTCAAAGAAGCAAGTTACAGTTATTGTGAAAACACTTAATGAATATTTTAATAAAAACATTTACATTCCAAAGTGGATGAAAATGGTTTTCAGACTGACTCACATATTGAGATTTACTAGGCCTGTGCCTTAAAGGATATAATTGTAAAATTCAATTACTTTATCTCTCTATATCCATATATGTCCGAAGACATTTACTGTAGGTAATAAAATAATTTAATGATGCATATAGAAATTTTTAATGGTGTTTGCTTGGAAAAATAAATGACTGTTAAATACAATAAAATCCCATTTGGCTTTTGTAAGTAGTATGAATGCTGAGTAGCTTTTGTTCTAAGTTCACAAATGAAGATAATTAAGGAGAAAAACAATTGATCCTAAAGAAAACTTGTTTCCTAATACTGTTTCAATTTTGTTGGTCATTCATTTACACGCATTTGACAGAGCATTGTTGATGGAATCATTTTTCCAGATTAATGTTTTAAAGGATTGTTAAATAAATGCAGTGTAGAGAAGAATCCACCACAGAAGGCACTGCTTAGAACAAAAATGTCTATCTCCCTTACTCAGTTATCTTAAAAGTAAAGTAACTTATTTACATGAAGCAGAGGCCTGTATTACTAAGAGTGTACTATCTTAGAAAGGAAGCAAAGAAGAAAAAGGAAAGGAAGGGAGGCAAGAAGAGATGAAAGAGTTTAAGAGTAATTGTTTCATACTTCTTCACATCTTTCACTATGTCTACTGTAGTACGTTGCACATAGGAGGTGTTGAAATGTTTCTGCATTTCTCAGTGGTTCAAAGAAAATATTTCAAAACATTATGATCTAGCCAGCTGGCTATAACTATAGTTTATTTTAAAAACTTAAAAAACTTAAAAATTATTAAGATTGTAATACAACTCTACCACTAACCTAGAGCTTAGAATCAGAGGACTGGATTGGAATTTAGTTAGTGATGGTTTGGGGGATTAAAAAGAAACTCTCAAAAATAAAAAGAATCAACAGAACAAAGATGGTTAGAGCCAAAAAAACATTAATGATTTCTTTTTTCTTTTTCTTTTTTTTTTTTTTTTAAAGATTTTATTTATTCATCAGAGACAGAGAGAGAGGCAGAGGGAGAAGCAGGCTCCCCACTGAGCAGGGAGCCCGATGCGGGACTCGATCCCAGGACCCTGGGATCATGACCTGAGCCGAAGGCAGACGCTTAACCATCTGAGCCACCCAGGCGCCCAAACATTAATGATTTCTTATGCTTTGAGAAAATACAGTGTTCTGCAGGGATCCTGGCATTTAAACAAAAAACTTAAAGCAACTTTGATGCTTAAAGATTGTGGGAGGGCAGAAAGTAAGGTAAAGTACAGCTCACATGCCCAGCTTGGAGAAGCCGTGGCAAGAGACTTCCAGCACAATCCTCCACTTGCCAAGTGAGAAATAATATTGACAGCTGGAAATGTGGTGGCAAAGGAACTAAACAAAGGACAATTGTCAGCTTCTTCTCTCAACCACACAGTTAAATTTTCTTTTTTGAGTATAATTGACACATAATATTACATTAGATTCTGGTGTACAACATAGTCATTCAACAACTCTATCTTATGCTATGCTCACCACAAGTGCTATTACCATTTGTTACCACACATGAGTTAAAAAATTTATTTTTTTAAGTTTTCTTGTTAAACTTCTTAACAGTCTGTGTTCATAGTGCTAAGCAAAGTAAGTATGCTGGTATTTTGAGTAAGAGTAGCACCTGAGTGAGGGGAATGATTCCTACAAGGTATGACATGTAATAAACAAAGTGGGAATTTGAGAAATTCTTAATTTGTACATACTGGCCCAGGAACAGGGAATGCTGTATTTATATGGTATTTAAATAATTGTTTTGCTTTTCAAAATGCTTACAGTATCAACTTATTTTACTTAACAGTTTTTCATATTTATATTCTATCCCAGAATACCAAAGATTTATTTCTAAATCCTTATGAACAAGTGCAGAGTAGGCTCCCAGCAGTAGTGATGTTCAAGGATGGAGAGAAAGTGGGCTGACCCCTATGTGGAGTGCTCTAGTTTAAAAACTGAGACAGAATCACTGCTAATGCTTTGGGGACCTTCAGGTAAAAGTACAAATAGAGGCCCACACTTCTGATACTTAAAACTTTAGAAATCATCAATCATATTAACAAACTACTAAACAAAATATGTTCCATTCTTATAAGTTGACAAATACACCTTCATTATGAATTCATAAAAATATTTGTGAAAATCCATGGTTCTAATATGATTAAAAATCAGGAAAATATTAAAAATCACTGAGTATGTTTATTCTCACCTGAAGATTATCTCTACAGAAAAGTGATTTGGGATAAGTAATAAAATAAAGGCATACATAACTCATGAGTTATTATACATTTATTTTCTGAAATGTGTTTCCTTGAGTACATTTCAGCAAAACCATGACTTATAGAGTCATGATAAAAATTTTCCCATAGTCCGTAGTCTATTGATGGAAATTCCATGCGATGGAATCTTTTTTAAGTTATTACTATTCTTAGATAATTTTCCATTAATTTCCATTTGCAGGAACTTTGATCTACTTAGATATTAGCAAACGGAATTGCCAATAAGATTCCTAAAGCAATATTTAGATTTGGAAATAAACCATTATTTTTCATGTCATGTTCAAAACACTGTGACAAGGTCAAATATATCATAACCAAAGAAATTGCTTCAAATTATTTTAATTTTATCAAAAAAAATTTTATACTTACATGGTGATTTTTACTATTTCTTAAAGCAATAGCCACAAAATATTCTTTTTTTATTCCTTAGAATATTACAATGCTAAGATAGTAAAAATAAAACAAAAAGAGCATTTTGTAGCTCAAATCTTTTTGTTCAAATCTTTTTTTCAATTTAAGTGTTTTTTAAAAGTTGAGACATATTTGTCTATAATAGCTAGAAAATAATCTTTATAGATTCTAGGTTATATGCACATAACTCTTCTACTTAATAGTTATGAAATAATTTTGTTTCATTTTTCTAGTTTATTTATATTTGATTGGGATGTCGCTTTTGTTGCATTGCTGATATGTAGTATTTTTCATTTAAAAAAATTTTGTGTCAAAAAATTTTAAATGGCATTTAAAAAATCATATTAAAAATTAAAGAGTAAGGGGCGCCTGGGTGGCTCAGTCGTTAAGCGTCTGCCTTCGGCTCAGGTCATGATCCCAGGGTCCTGGGATTGAGCCCCACGTCGGGCTCCCTGCTCCGTGGGAAGCCTGCTTCTCCCTCTCCCACTCCCCCTGTTTGTGTTCCTGCTCTCGCTATCTCTCTCTCTCTCTCAAATAAATAAATAAAATCTTTAAAAAAAAAGCTGAAGAGTAAACCTTGAGTTGGCTTGGCTGTTTTGGTATCACCACATAAGTATAAAAATGTGTATGATATGGTGTACTCAGCACAATGTTGGCTTGAGATTCTCTCTCTCCCTCTCCTTCTGCCCCTCCCCCTGCTCATATTTGTGCTCTCTTTCTCTAAATAAATAAATAATAAAATCTTTAAAAAAAGTTACTCTGGATAGCACAAATGCAGTAATTTCTTTTTTTTTTTTGCAGAAGACCACAACTTTCTTTGTTGAGGATCTTCTAATTATTTTTTAAGACTATTCTAATACATCTAATTTTATTCTAACATATTTTGTCAAGATGTTCTTATTTTTCAAAATTGTATTGGCTTTTCTTGATCCTTTTAATTAAAATAACTTTTTGAATCAGATTGTAAATTTCCATCAAAAAAAGCTTTTAGGAGTATTGATTTTGAATGCATTAATCTACAGAACAATTTGGGAAGAATTAATATCTTTATAATCCATGAGCGAAGTATATTTATCCATTAACCTAGGTTTTTTGTTTTTTTGTTTTTTTGGTAACTTTATGGAGTTTTCTCTGTAGAGATAATGCACGTCTTTTGTTTGATTTATTCCAAGGTATTTGACTTTTGGATTAATTGTAAATGGTATGATTTTAATGTTTATTTTTCTATTTCTTTGTTGCTGTTAAATAAGAATTCAATTTATTTTTGTATACTGAACTAATGCCAAGTATTCTTCCTAAATTTATTCATTAATTCAAACAGTTTGAATTGAAGTCATGGTAGCAGACATCCTATAGTCTTACAGATCACAGGGGCATGATTGCAGTATTTCCTCAATAGGTATGTTTTCCATAGTTTTTTGGAAGATATTTACTATCAGATTAGGAATGTACTCTTCTATTCTTAGTTTGAGAAGAGATTTTAAAAGCTCATTATCAGTGGGTTTTGAATTTTGTGACATGTTTTCTATATGCATTTGAGATTATCATATGTATTTTTTATTTTGTTAACAACATGAGTCACAATGATTTTTGAATGTTAAAGGAAGTTTTCAGACCTGGCCAAGAAGGCAAACAAGGAACAAATACAAATTAAAACCAAACTTGGTCATGATGTATTAACATTTTTATATACTTAACTATATTTGGTTTGCTAATATCTTACTTAGAGATTTTTTATTCCATGTTAATGAGAGAGTTTGGCATGTGCTTTTGCTTTCTTGTAATGTCCTTGTCAGATTTTTGGCATCAAGGTAACATCATCATAACATGACCTGGGAGGTATTTCCTCTATTTCTATAGTCTAAGAGATCTTGTATTAGATTGTGATTTTTCTTCCTTATATGTTTGGGAGAATTTGCCAATGTCTGGGCCTGAAGTTTTCTTTTGCAAAGGTTGATTACAAATTCTTTATTAGATATGACTCTTTTATTTTTACCTAGAGTCAGTTGAAAATGTGTTTTACTAGGATTTTTCATATTTTATCTAAATTTTAGAATTGACATTTTTTACATAATTATATATATATATGTATATGTATATATACATATATACACACAATTCTTTTAATTGGCTGCCCAATCTTTAGTGATAGTCCCTTTATAAACTTTTGGTGTTGATTATTAGTGCCTTCTCATCTTTCTTCCTTGATCAGTCATGTGAGGAGTTTATCAAGAAGCCAACTGTCCTCTCTGTTGATTAATTTTTTTGTTGATTTCCATTTTATTGATTTATTTTCCTTCTTAACTTTCTTCAAATAGAACTTTCTATTCTCTTCCTAGCTCCTTGAAATTAATCATATAATTGATTTTCAATTTTTCTTAATACCATAAATTTTTCTCTGAAAAAACTTTAGCTTCATCCCACACATTTTGACTTGTTATATATAAATTATCTTTAAGTTCAAACATTTTAAATTTCATTCTGATTTCTTCTTATTTTGAATATATTACATAATGTGCCTACATTTGTGGGTTTTCTAGTTCCCTTTCTATTATTAATTTCTAGCTTAAATCCACTGACTTCTGAGACAGTTCAGTTTTGTGTCACTTCTTCAAAATTTATTGATACTTGCTTTTTGGCTTAGTATATGGGCAATTTTTGCAAATGTTCCACATGTACTTAATAGTAGTATATACTGTGTAGTTGTTGGATTTTATATTTTACATATAAATTATTTCGTGTTTAAATTTTTTTGTAATTTTATCAGTTACTGAGAAATCTGTGCCAAAATTCCCTTCTATGCTTGTGGATTTATCTTTATCTCCTTTGACTTTTTTGCTCTATTCAATTTGAGGCTATATGTATAGATGTGTATAAATGTATATCTTCTTATTGAATAAACCTTTGTACAAATTTCCTTTCTTTATCTGTCAAGGTGAAACTGGTAGTTATGGCAGAACTGATACTAGAAATTCAATCCACAGCAATTATTAAATATTTATTTAACACTGTCTGTGGTTGGCAATGGGTCTGGATCTGATCCAAACTGACTCAAGCCTCTACCCGAAAACATTTTAGTCTTAAGGAACACCAGGCCCACAATTAGGGGACATCTTTTTTGACAGGAGTTTTTCCTATTATCAAGTAAAAAGGTAACCAAGATGAACTCACGATCTTAATTAACAGGTTAGCAGAGATGAGTTAGAAAGCCTTAGTTTAAAAGGGTGCCTTATCTACTTATTGAATGAACCACTTTTATGTTTTCTCTTACTCTAGAAAAATCAGAGTAATCATAAAAAAGGGTGAGAGAGAGAGAGAGAACTTTGAATTAATAACTGGGCAATACGTTGAGTTGTAAATACAGGCTTGCATATTAAATTGTAGGTAAATTTTTATCCCAGCTATAATTTTCTTTTTCTTATGGAAAGTATCTTAAATATTTAATCTTTTGATAATTGCATATTGTTTTGTAATGAAGGTTTTAACCATTCATTCGAATGTATTGAGCACTTACCATGAAGGAAACACTCCTTACAGATTATCCTCCCCATTCTCTCCAAGTATAAACAGTTCTAGTGAGTTTATGTTTATCTTAAGTCATAGAAAGATTGCAGGCTGAATTTTACAGCCATAAAAGATAAAAAGAAAACACTTAGATGTTAAATTGACTTGGCAAAAACTTCCTCCCTTTGGAGACAAAAATAGTTAATTTCTCATCCCTGATGGAAAAAAAGAGTAAGATATCCAGAATAAGAAAAATAGGTGGCTTTCAATTACATTTAGACTCTTAACTACATGTATGAACGAAGAATAGACCCAGCAAAGCTAGTTATAGTAAGTACACTATTAGAAATAGAGTATTTGTTTTTTTAGGTGGTAGCAAAAATATTTACAACTATGCAAAAAATGAATACAAAAAGTCTATATTTATTTAAAAAATAGGATCTCTAAATGTTAATAACATGACAGCAAATATTGAGCAGAAGTAACACATAAAAAAAAAGGTGACTATTAATTTATAGATGGCCTTATCTTTAGTTGGTTGAAACCTCTGTGACCTGGGAATAAGAATTTAACTCCAAATGCTGTAAACCATTCCCAGATGGCACAGGAAATCTATGAGAGAATACATTTTAATAATCACTTATACTGTAAGAGTAACATTTAAGGATTTTGAGATTTCACTTTCATTTCCATGTACCATTATTTTTCTTTCATGGGGCATTTAAGCCACATCTAAGAGCCAGGATTTAGAGAAACAAATCCCACTAGATTCTCTTTTTGAAACTAGGTACCCAAGCATGAAGGCTGTAGAGTCATCTATTTAAGACCACAACTTAAATAAAATGAACAAATATATGCCAAACACATTTCTAGGCATCTCAGGAGAAAAATCAAATGCATAGCACATGTTGCTCTACTCTGGTTACCAACTGTTACCCCAGAGAAAATCATACCATAGTAGAGATATGTGTACAGATTTATGGTTTTTAACCTCATTCTGGTCCTCAGTGCAACATGGCAATCTTTTATAGGTTTCTATTTCACTTGTTCTGTTTTTCCCACATAGGCAAGTCCTAATGTATAACAATCCTTTATATGGTCCCCAAACTATCCCTACTCTTCTTTCTCTCATGAGGTAATTATGCCTTCTACTTCATGGAGAAAGTAGAGGGTCTATCCACATTACCAAATTACAGTATTATTTGTCTTTATGTCATTTTCTTCCTTTTCAGTGGAAACACTTGCCTTTCTTCTTCTTGTGTCTTATATCTTCATTCCTTTAAGCTCCTACACAACTTAAAATGATCTTCTCTTTCCTAAGGCATTAACCTCTTCTACACTGTCGTCTTCTCATTTTTGTATTTTAAGAGTATTCTCCTGGGGTGCCTGCGTGGCTCAGTTGGTTAAGTGTCTGACTCTTGATCTCAGCTCAGGTCTTGATCTCAGGGTCATGAGCTCAGGCCCTTAGTTGGGCTCCATTCTGGGTGTGGAGCCTACTTAAAAAAAAAAAAAAAAAAGTACTCTCCCTCTAGCAACCGCTGTTTTCATAGCCATGCTTCCTAAAAGCATCATCAATGTCTACTTTCTTCAGTTCCTTCAGCCCATTAATGCCTTAGCCCAATATATTCTGCATTCTGCCAACATTATTCTAACCACACCATCCGTGTCAGTGTTCATTGCATCCATCCCCTTTCTCACCTTTGGTCCTATTGAGCCATTCTTTATGCTTCAACCTTTCTACTCCTTTGGATCTACAGCGTGTTTGTCCCAGTTTCTTCTCCCACTTCTCTGTGTAAGTCTCCTGTGCAGGTTCTTCTTCTTGCATGAGCAAGTGTTCCTCCAAGGGCCAGTCTTAACCTTGTTCTCCTCTTAATCTTTACTGGATTTTCTCTTCTACCTTGATGGTGTTGAGAGTCACAAATACAGAACTCTGCACCTTCTTGAGACTTAGATGTATCCAGCTTTCTAGGGCACTGCAGTGAGTATTCCGCAAACTTTTCAAATCCACTCTGTGAATTCATTATCTTGCATCTGAGACTCAAAACTGATCCTTCTTCTTAATGATAATGTTAATAATAGTTATGACTAAGATCTCTTGCAGACTATCCTAAATTATTAATATGCATTATCACTTTTAGCTCCACTTTCAGAGGAGCACAATGAGAAAGAAAAACATTGGTTTATCCAAGATTATGTGACTAGTAAGTGTATGTGCACCTCCTGGGCCCATGCTGTTAAGCATGACACCCATGGCACACTATGGTTCACAAGGCTCTCTCTGCCAATTTCATAGGCTAGATTTTCATTATTTCTTATCTGATCTAGTCCAATAACCTTCTAATTTGCTGTCTCAACTCTAGTTTCATCTCCTTCAAATCTGTTCTCCACATGGCTGACAGAGTTATCTTTCAAGAAGATAAATATGATCTCATTAAAATCTTTCAATGGCTTCCTGTGACCCATGACAAATACCAGATATATATATATATATATACATATATATATATATATGATTTATTTATTTATTTATTTCAGAGAGAGAGCATGAGAGAGTGCACATAAGTGGGCAAAGAGCAGAGGGAGAGGAAGGGAATCTCAAGCAGACTCCCAGCTCAGCCCTATCCCCGGACCCTGGGATCATGACCTGAGCTGAAACCAAGATTCAGATGTTTAACCGACTGAGCCACCCAGGCGCCCCCAAAATACCAGATATTTAATATGGATTACAAGTTGCTTCAAAATATACCACTGGCTATCATGTCTTATCTTTAGCTGATGGCTCACTGATCTCCTCTTCTGTAATTTTACTTCTCCTGTTGCCTCTATATGAGTTGTCCTTTCCCTGTGTCTACCCAGAAAGCATCTCCTAATTTTCAAAGTCGTTTCTCAAATATAAACTTCATGACCCCCATACTAAATTATGCATTTCTTCTTTAAATTCCCATAACACTTTGTGCATATTTTTTACAATGTATGCTACATTGCTATACTTACTTGTTAACATGTTTCTCTTACACTAATCTGTTAATCCCTGATTTGTGTATATGTTTTTTAGCACCAAACATATTGCCCAGAATACAGTAAGTATTTAATGTGCATTTTATGTATGGAAGGAAGGAAGGAACAAACAAACGAACAAACTGAATTCTGGAAATATAAATCAATGTCTTTAATATTGAATATAGCAAAGTTTTAGAGCAGGTTATTAAATACATGTTTCTAAATATTTAAAAATGGCAATAATAATAATTAAAATACAACATGACTGGGGCACCTGGGTGGCTCAGTCTGTCAAGCGTCTGCCTTCGGCTCGGGTCATGATCCAGGGATTCTGGGATGGAGCCCCTGTCATGCTCCCTGCTCAGCGGGGAGTCTGTTTCTCTCTCTCTCTCTCTCTCGCTCGCTCGATTGCTCTCCCTCTCTCTCAAATAATTAAAATCTTAAAAAAATAAAAAAATAAAATAAAATACAACATGACCATTAAAATAAATCAGAATAACACATGGTGACTTTTACTTTTTAAATAAGATTAATAGTTTCATAGAGCTAAAAAATAAGTAAAGTGAGTTGAGATTCTGTAAGGCATTTGGCTAAGACTACTATTATATCCTTGCAAGTAAGATAGATAAAGTTCAACAAAATAATAATGCTAAGTGGATTCATAGCTGATTCAGTTGTCCATCCTGTGAAGATTTTGGTTTCTACATTTTTTCAGCCCTATAGGGGGTCTTTACTTGCATTTTATTCTGATTTTTTTGTTTTAAATTTTATCATTAATGAATAAAGTTATAGAAGACAAATGTGTCAAATTGTGGAGTGACATAAAGCTGTAAAAGACTGTACAATACTGAAAATAACTGAGATTTTAGAATCAGACACACACCTGGATTTAAATCTTGCTGCAACATGTATTTGCTTTGTGGGACCTTAATCTGACTCTAGCTTTCTTTATATGTAAAAAGGGAATAATACCTAATTGGTAGGGCTTTTGTGAGCATTCATTAGATAAGACTTAGAATGCCTGAGAAATTGTAGACTCATTACAATGTATCTCTTAGTTATTATTAAGGATTATGATTTTAAAAAATAATCTTAAAAAAATACTCAGCTGGCACTAAAACTAACAATATATAATCTAAACAGGATAATTGTCTTAATTTAGATATTAACTGTCACGTACTGTTCTGACTTATTAGCTATTTATATGAGATCAGGGGTTTTAACTGAGTCCAAACTTATTATAAACGAGTCAACAATGTGTCATGATTGACATATAGAAAAATAGCGAACTTAATTTTAGCCTATATAAACAGAAATATAGCATCTAGAACAATTTGTGAGAAATTACCCCCCTCCCCCCTGTGATATTAGTCAGGCTACAGCTGGCATATTATGTTCCTTTATGGGTGCCAGAGAAGTGAGACTAGAAACCATGTCATAGGGAGCCATTTCGAGATGCAGTGTTAATCTCACCTAGAGGCAGACTTTGGGAAACATTATCACTGTCTTTTCATATTGCAGGGATCATTATGTGAGCTAATGGTTATATTCAGTGTGACCTGAGAATAGAAAAGAGAGACATTTAACAGAGGGAAATTTTTGTTCAATATGAATAAAAAACTTTCTTACGTTTGGGAATTTCCAAATATTGAATGGACTATTTTATAACACAGTGTGTTCTTTGTTGCTGCACCCCCAGAGTGTTCAAAGATTGAGCAATCACCTGCCAGGTCATCACAGAAGAATTTATTCCACTGAGATGCAGGGGGAAAAGATGAGCTCTAAAGTCTAATATGTTTTGAGAGCCTGTAAATTCTCATAGCCTTACAGAGGTTGCATATCTTTTTAACTTCTTTTGTACATTAACAACAAAAAAAGATGCATTAGGATATATGTCATATATCTCTAAGAAGTAGTTGTAGTACAGAGAAAGTTTTACCCTGGGTTTATAAGGCTTGGGTTTGATTCCCAGCTCTATCCCTTGCTATTTTGTGACCTGGGGTCAACTTACTACCTCTGAATAGTTTATTTGAAAAGGTGGAAATTTATAGGAGTCATTTTAATGAATATTTCTGGGACATATTAGTTCTTAATACAGATCTTTGTTTTGCTTTTAGGCTAGGTGTTGTGGGTGTATGTGAAAATTAAATTATAACATTGGAGAAAATTCCCTGCCAAATGATTCATTGACAGGTGGCAAATCAGTAAGAATCTGTCACATACATTTTAATACCAGGTGGGCTGCTGAAGACAGCTTTGTTTTCATGGCTAATAATGTCAGCCTGGGCAAAGAATTTGAATTCTCTGAATTCAGATCTGAATTCAGCTTATTGGGGGCGGTTGGCGTACCATTGACATGGATTGCTTAAGGTGTGGTCAGAGGCTACATTTTCATATATCATTCCAACCTGGAGAGTGAACACAGAATAAATTGGCAGAGTAAATCAAGGCAAAAGCAGTTGAGGGATTTTCCAATATTGTTGCTCTCATTCAAGAGCAGGTATTGCTTAGGTAACCACTCAGCTGCTGACATACGCTGTGACAGAGTGCATGGCAGGAGTAACAACACTGCAAGCAAGATCTCTGACAGGCTTGAAATGAAGACATCTGTTTTCTTTTGGAAAGTGTGAGACAATATGGTTGATAGAGAGGCACTATTTAAATCTAAGGCATTCTTGAGCTTATATATGATAATAGGGTGTTATTTCATGCTCTTCTCACTAGTTTTTTTCTAGGTGTAGAAGAAGTGAGTCTGAACAAGATTAAATGAATTTGGAGGAATAGTTAACTCTTTATCTTTTCTGTGATAATTTATTGTGTAGTGTAAGTTCTTCAAAAGTTTAGCAGTAGGTCAAAGGAATGAAAATAAAGAATTTCGTGTCATTTTCTTAATAATAAAAGCTAATGATACCTTCTGAGAGCTCCCAAAGTTCTGCTTAATTCCTGATTGAACTTGAAGATGGGGTTAATCTCTTTGAGTCTCAGTCTTCTCATCTGTGAACTAGAGCTTACTTGTCATTGTGATGGTGAGATGAATTATGAGCTTATAACCACTGCCTGGCTCATGTGATTCCCTACAACCCATGATCTCAGAAAAAGATTCCTTCTCTCCAAGATTCTATATTGTGCCTGAAAATAGGACTTTTGCTCTGTGGTATTGACCACCCCTGGACCTATCAGTGCATCTCAGGGTTGTGGAGATATCATATGACCCCGCCTGGTTGGTTTTACAAGGCATAGAAGCCAGTGATTGACAGTCTCACTATGTGGGAGAAGAGCATTTCCAGGTTACAAAAAAAGCTTTTGTTATCAGAGAAAAAGGGATGTGAGACTGAGCAAATGAAACAGCAGATAGCCACTGTGATACTATGATTTATAAGGCATATGTATTTGGTCATTCAGATGACCAAAATTTATTTCTCATGTGTATTTGGCTTTCATTTAACATTTCTAGCTCACAGCTCCTATAACCCTTGGAATTTCCAGTGATAAGGGTGATATAGGATCTTTTGTTATGTTAAGAAACTAGGTAACTTTTGGACCACCACCCCCAGGTGTGGCTGGTTGCCAGGAGAACCAACCATGTGATCAGAGGGTTGGGACTTTCAGTCCCACACATGGAGGAGGAGAGAGGGGCTGGAGGCTGAATCGGCCAATGGTCAATGATTTAATCAACCGTGCCTATATAATGAAGCCTCCATGAAAACCCAGAAAGATTGGGTTTGAAGAGCTTCTTGGTTGGTGAACACATGGATGTGTGGGAAGAGTGGCCCCAAGCATCTCTATCTGGCTGTGGATTCTTATCTTTTATCATGTCCTTTAACAAATTGGTAAGCCTACATGTTTCCCTGAGTTCTGTGAGCTGCTCTAGCAAATTAACCAAACCTAAGGAGGGTGTTTTTGGAACCTCCAATCTGTAGCTGGTTGGTCAGAAGCACAGGTATTGACCTAAGGCTTGCAAATTGGCCTCTGAAGGAGGGGGGGCGGAGAATCTTGTAGAACTGAACCCTTAACCTGTGAAATCCAATGCTATCTCTGGCTAGATAGTCAGAATTGAGTTGGATACCTTACTGGTATCCCAGAATTGCTTAGAACTCACCCCCACATCAGAATTGGGTCTGGGAACACTAGAAGATCCACTTAAAAAAAAGAAACAAAAACAAAAAACCCTCATTCTTTTTTTATTGCACTAAATTTCTTACTTTTTATTTCTTTGGCTTTTAAAGTACACATTTTCTAAGAATTTCTTGTGTCAAAACTAGGAGATCAATCTCAGAAATGTATTCTTTCTTCTGGATCTTAAATGATGCTTATTTCTTTTTATGTTCAGCATATTTATCAAACTCATATTGGTTTTTTCCTGTTTATTTATTGTCAGATGTTCTCACACAGATAAGCTATATGAATTGCTTTAGACCCATTTTTCATTCCATTGTTTTCTGTTCTATTATTCTTTCCACATTGAGAAATGAATCAGCAGTTGATGTACACAATTGCTAGAACATTCCAGATAATGTCTATCTGGAGTTATCTCCTAGTTTCTACTTCTTGTCTTTTTGATATTTTGAAAATATTTTGAAAAATATTTTGATATTTAATCTCTTGCTTATAGAGTTCTTACTTTTTAACTGTCCCCTATCTCCTCTGAGGATGCTTGCTTTGGAGCTGTGATAGTTCCCAGAATTTAATGTGCCACTATCACACCACTTTCTGCACTACACCTCCACCACCATCTCCTAAATCACCACTGCCAAAACTGATACTTACTGTCCAGTTGCTTCCTGCAGTCCTGATCTCTAACAAGAAGAACAAAGAGAATAATTAAGGGCAAAGAGGAGGCAACTTCAAAAGCAGCTCCCACACCCAGGAAAACGAACCAGCATTTCATTTTCTGTTTGCTGGCCCAAGCACAGGCTGGGGGAATGGATTAAAGACCTATGTAGCAGGCTGCCTCACCAGTTTAGTAGCCAAATAGGACAAAGTTAGAAGTTTCAAATCTGTGTCGTTTGCATTACAAGCAATCCTCCCTTTATTTATTTAGCCAAAATGTTGATTCTTGATCCTACTTTACCTTATTCAAATTTTTGTATTTGGTGTGAGGGTTTGGGATAGTTGTGTTAAGAGCAGCTTACAGTATGACTCTATTTTAAACCAGAAGACTAATCCTCCCATAATTGGAAATTAAAAAATAATTCAGAATTTAATGATGTTAGTGATCTATGCATGGTTTATTCTGTAAAACATAAAAAAACCATCAGAAATTTTCAAAGTTTTCTTCAAAATATTAAGCACCTAATTGATGAATTTTACTTTTGAGCGGTTCTTTCATAGTGTTTATTCATTCAATTTTCTCTCATGTCCAGACACAAAGTAATCCTTTAAAATATTTCCTTTAGGGGTGCTTGGGTGGCTCAATTGGTTAAGCGTCTGAATCTTGATTTCTGCTCAGGTCATGATCTCAGGGTCATGAGATGGAGCCCTGCATCGGGCTCCGTGCTCAGTGCTCAGTGGGGAGTCTGCTTGGGATTCTCTCTCTCCTTTTCCCTTCCCACCACCCCCCTCTTAAATAAATAATCTTTAAAAAAAATAAAATATTTCCTTTAATCTTTTTCATGTGACTCCAAAGTGAATTTATATACACACATGTGTATGTAAATACACATATGCATTACAAATGAATATATAAATATATACATACATTAGCTTTTTAAAATTCTTAATTCCTACCTTTCTCAACTTCTGTCTTAATATTTCATCTCATAAATTTTAATTTTAATTTAATGCCTCTTTTAAATTTTTAATCTTTTATCTCACCAGAATTTAGTTTTTTATTTTTTAAAAAATAAATTCACTTTGGAGTCATTATTGATTTACAGAACATTTGCAAAGACAGTATAGAGAATTCCTATATTCCTTCACTTTGCTTCACCTAATGGAAGACCTTACTTTAATGATGGACTCTTACATAGCATGGTACATTTGTCAAAATTAAGTATTAACACTGATAAATCATATTAACTGAATTGTAGACTTTATTTGAATTATACCAGGTTTTCCACTAATGTCTTTTTTCTGTTTTAGAATCTAATGGAAGATATCACATTATATTTAGTTTTCGTGTCTCCTTCATCTCCTCCAATCTATGACAAGTTTGCAGACTCTGTTTTTTAAAACATTGATCATTTTCAGGAATACAGGTCAGGTGTTTTGTAGAACATTCCTTAATTTGGGTTTGACTGATATTTCCCCATGATAGACTGGCTTGATGGTTTCTATAGAGAACACCGTGGAGATGAAGTGCCTCCTCATCTCAGCCTATCAGGGGCTGCACGAGATCCACAAACATCACTAATGTTTATCTTGATCACTTAGTTTAGATTCTGTCTGCCAGGTTTCTTCACTATACAGTTAAACTCTTTTTCCATTTCCACACTTTATTCATTTTTTATGTGGACTTTAATTTTTAGAATAGTTTTAGATTCACAGCCAGAACTGAGCAGAAGGTACAGAGATTTTCCCATAAACTCCCACACATGCACAGCCTCTCCTATCATCAGCATCCCCCAGCAGCATGGTACATTTGTTACAATCGATGAACCTACATTGGTTCAGTATTATCACCTAGAGTCCATACTTTATATTAGGGTTCATTTTTGGTGGTGTATGTTCTATGGGTTTGCACAAACATATAATGACATGTATCTACCATTATAGTATCATACAGAGTATTTTCACTGCCTTAAAATTCCTCTGCTCTGCCTATTCATCCCTGCTTCCTTCCACCCCCACTCCCAACCCCTGGCAACCACTGCTCTTTTTATTGTCTCCATAATTTTGCCTTTTCTGGAATGCCATATAGTTGGAATCATACTTTCAAAATCATTTCTTTCGAAATGAGTCACTAAGTCCAGGCCACATTTAAGGACAAAAACAAGCATCGCCTCCTGAAGGGGGTAGTAGCTACACAATATTTGAAAGTTTTCTATATTGATGATTGTCCCTTCTCTCCCATTCATTTATTTATTTAATCATCTTTTATTAATATCAATGTCAACTAATGTATATTTATATTATAATTTGGGATGAGAGCCAATACATTAAAATAATGTGTTGCTCAAATTGTTCTAGCTTTTGCCACTGGGAGCTCTTTCAAGTTGGCTTCTGTCTCTTTTAGACGGGCATCATTGTTTCTGGAATACATAAGAATGTATTTTAGAATAATTTTTGCTTCATAAATATGAAACAGAAGAGTTACTATTTCATAGGACTCATGTCAGGCCCTTGACTTACATTTACTCTTTTAATCTTTAAATAATAATTCTCCAAAGAAGAAATTATATTCAACTCTAGATTAAGAAACTGAAACTTGTCTTTGTCTTTGCAAAAGTCATATAACTAATAAGTAGTAAATTCAGGATTTAACCTTAAGTCCTTCTGAATTCCTGCCAATCTGTTACTTCTATAAATTGAGAGAAGCATGGTTAAAACTTAAACTCAGGTGACCGGGGATCTATTCCTTTTATCTTTGCAGCAATTTTAGAACTTCATTTTTGGTCTTTTCAAGTTTGGGGAATTTCTCTTTTGCTATGTGATTTATATGTTTTATGTCAATGTGGCATCTAAATTAAAGTCATCCCTGTTCTTTCATTGTATGCTCTGAACTCTTCCATTTCATCTATTAGCTTCTATTCCTGCTACTGGCTGTTTTCTTCATCATTATTTATCGTAGCTATACTTGGTATTGTGGATTTGTTCTGCCTTATTGCTTTCAGTAGTTAGCTTTCTAAAGTAGAAAAATTGTTGACAACATATTAACTACTCCAAATCTCAGGGTCTATTTTGGCACATTTTTAGATTTAGAGAAAAATTACCAGATAATTCACAGATTCAAGATAATTCTCATATATCCCATATCCAGTTATTAACATTTTACATGAGTATGGTAAATTTAATATAATTATTAAACCAATATCAATACATTATTATTAACTGAAGTCCAAACTTCATGAAGATTTCCTTAGTTTTTTCAATAATGTCCTTTCCAGGATACCTCATCATATTTAGTTGTCATGTCTCCCTAGTTTTATTTTCAATGTGTCAGTTTCCCAGTTTTAGATGACCTTGAGAGTTTCGAAGAGTACTGGGCAGATATTTTTTAGGCTGTCCCTAATTTAGAATTTTTCTAATGTTTTTCTTATGATTATAATAGAGTCATTAGCGTTTGTGAGGAAGACCACAGAGTCGAAGTCCTCTTTTCATCACATCATATTAAGTGTACATACTAATCCACATGACATTGCTGTTGATGTTAATCTTGATCACCAGCCTGATAGTGTTTATCCAATTTCTCCACTTTAAATTTACTCTTTTACTCTCCTCCCTCCCCTTTCCCTTCTGTACTTTTGGAAGGAAATGCTATGTGCCCCCCACACTTAACAAATGAGGACGTATGCTTGAGGGCAAAGTATCTACATAAATTATTTGAAATTCTTCTGCACTGGAGATTTCTTTCTTTCTTTCCTTCCATTTATTTATTTATTCAATCATTTATTTATAGCACTATGGATTCATGAATATTTTATCTTATACTTTGGGTCATAATCCAATACTACTTTATTTTGTTGCTGAAATTTTTCCAATGTTGGCCATTCGAAAATCTTTCAGTTGACATCTGGGCCCTTTTGATATATTCCATTATTGTGAATCTTTTGAAGCATTTTCCTACATTTTTGGTACTATAAGATGCTTTAGGCTTATCATTTATATTTCCTGCTCTGATCATAGAATCAGCCATTTCTCCAAGAAGCCCTGGTTCCTTTTACTGGGGGATGGTATTAGAAACCAAGATCTGGGCATTGGCTGTTCCCACTGTTAATGGGATATTATTGCTTCTAGACCCCCTCCACAGATTAGAGCAAGGAAATATATGTATACAAACCTGTGTGTATACACATATCTGTAAAATATTACTATATATAGCCATCTGTGTAACTATATTAAGCTAACATGAGTTCATACTGACATGTACAACTGTAATTCATTACATAGATTATTCTAGACTGTCATTCAAGCCTCCCCTCATTCCTTATTTCTAAATGCCAACTCAAACAACAAGAAACATGGCTATCATCATCTGCCGTCCATTTACTAAATTATTCAGTTCCAGTATACATGTAAAGCCATATCAGAATTGTAATCCATATTTCCATGGGAAGCATTTTTATCAAGTAGGCTACAGTTTCTTTTGGCTTTACACTTACACACTCAGCTCAATTCCAAAGTTATATAGGTCAGCACCTTTTCCCTCAAACCCATCAGTTAGGTTGTTTCATATATTTATAAAACAGTTAAATTCTTTCACCACATTCTGTATTCTATTGTGAGATTCCTCAAACTCCTAAATTATTTTTAAAATTTGCATTCATTAAGGTTCATTATATGTAGTGTAAAGTTCTGTGGATTTTGACAAATGCAGTGTCATATATCCACCATTATATTATTCCATAGAGTAGTTTCATTGTTTTAAAAAATTGACTGAACTTCATACAAATAACTCTCTCACCCTATCCCCAAGCCCCTGGAAACCTGTTTCTCTAGATGTTTTATTATTTTTGCATTTTACATTAAATTCTATCATTTATCTTGACATAGTTTTTGTAAAAGCTGTAAGGTCTCAGTCCAGATTCAGTTTTTGCATATGGAAAACCAATTGTTCCAGCACCATTTGCTGATAAGATAATACTTTATCCATTGAATCGCCTTTGCTCCTTTTTCAAAGGTCAGTTGATTATATTTTGTGTGAGTCTATTTCTGGCCTCAGTTTTGTTCTGTTGATCTATATAGCTATTCTTCAGCCAGGATCATACTGACTTGATTACAGTAGCTTTATAGTAAAATCTGAAATAAGATAGTGTGAATCATACACCTTTGCTCTTCTTTTTCAGTGTTTTGATAACTAGTCTAGGTATTTTGTTTTTCCATATAAACTCTAGAACCAGTTTGTCAATATCTACAAAATTGGCTGCTAGGTTTTTGATTGGGATAGTGTTGAATCTATAGATCAACTTGAGAAGAATTGGCATCTTAATATTGAGATTCCTAGTTCAAGACACAATTCTTGGTGTCTTTTTTTCTCCTTTTTCCTTCCTTCCTTCCTTTTCTTTTTTCTTTTTTTTTTGCTTTCTCTTATATTAAGTATTCTAATTCCTTTTAATCTTATTTCTTAGTATAGCATTTATACTTACTTAAAAACATTTTTTTCTAGTAGTTGCAGTTGTCATTTATGAAAATTCCAAACTCGTTGGGATGAAGAGAAAGTATATTTTTCCTCTCCAAATTTTCTCTCGGGTAACAATTGAGTTATTTACTTAAACCAATCACATGCACCTACCTATAATCCTGCTGTCCAGAGGAAGTAATAAAAAAAAAAAGTTCGGAATTCTGTCTGAGGTGGTGGCAGTAGCATCTTGTGTATAGAGGAAGGGATGCTAACAGTACCACATGATGTACAGTAGCATCAGTGTTGCCCTGGTGGTGGTGTAGGAAGTATAATGGAAGTGTCGGCAGTGGTGAGCTCCATGTCTCCCACACACACTGGTGGTAACACTGGTGGTATCCAGTGTCATTAGTGGTCGCTGTGTCAGTTGTAATGGCCGAGGCATTTTCACCAGATTCATCTGATGATGTGATTTCAACTGAAGTTTCAGTTATTTGACTTCCATTGCTTTTGGTCCATTTTCAGAATTGCTTCTTCAGCCTTTGTATTGAGTCTGAGAGATTTCTGGTATTCAAAGTAATTTAAACAGAACTCTGACTAGAACAGACGGGAGCAGAATTTTAAAATAAAATCTCACTCAATTAAATTTCTAAAGCAAATGGAGAAAAACAGTTTCAGGTGTGCCCTGGTCATGCTTCTAACTGAGTTACCCCCATTTGATTTTTAAAAGGACTCCTTCAGTTAATTGCCCCCATACTCATTGTGAAGCTTGAACAGAGCAGTAGTAAATCTTTCCAGTAGTCTTGCCCACCCAGGCTAGAAACTATGGTGTACATTCAGCATCTGCAAGTCTGTGTTTGTGGGCTTGGAATGGGCAGAATTTGGTAGAATATATCTCTGAGTGAAAATAAAATACAAGATGCCCAGTAAAGTTCCAGGTACAAGAAGAACTTAATAAATGTTATTGACTGTCAAGATCTGTGGGCTGAGGGGAAAAAAAATCAAAACTTTAGAATACTTACGGCATTTAATACTGAGAAATTATTTTCATATATTTTAAATATTAAAAAGGCACTGTTTTATTTATTTTGTTTTTTAGAAATATGTCTTCCACTCTAAAGATTCATCTCACACTTCCCTTCCCACTTTCTCCAGTGAGTACTAATTGTGTTCTTGTTGTCAACCAGTTCTCAGTCCTTGTCATTATAAGTTCAGCAGCTGCAAAGGTGAAATGTTTTGACAAATATTGAACGTCATACATTTTATACTGTGGATCAGCATGGATGTTTTTTAGCTTCTTCAGATGGTTCTGTAATGGAGTTATATTTGGAAGTTTCCCAGTATGGTGCAAAAGCCTCATAGAGAGAGAAAGTTTATAAACTGCAATTCTACAAGAAGAAGAAAGGCCAGCTGCTCATCCTGCATGATTCCTCCTTGAGCTTTTGTATTTTCCCAGCTAGACCTTTCAAGCCTCCTATTTATAAATTTATCTTCAGTATTCTGATTGGTGACAAAGACTCCAATTGGCCATCATATTTCCACTCAGTGTGGAGAGAAGCCATTTAAAGAAAAAAAAAAACATTAAAAGCTGACAATAAGGAAACATGAGGGGAAAGGAGTATCCTTGACTTTGGTACTGCCAGTCGCAAAGTTATAGCCTATTCATTTTACTGAAAAGTTGTTCTCATATCCCTGTTTGGTTTATACCAAAGGCTATAGGTTAAAAGAACTGCTAAAAAGTTTTCATATCTGTAACATTATCTGGAAAGTTCTTCAGAAAATTATAATTTTTCCTCTTGCAAGAAATTTAAAAATAGTGGGAAGACCTTTTTAAAAAATATTTAGTCATTTACTTTCAGGCTTATTTTATGACCTAATTGTATGTCAAGAAAATAGATAGGAAAATTATATCAGATAATTACTAAAAGTTATTCATTATTAACTAAAACAGTCAACATTGAGAGGCAACCAATTTAATGGAAAAAGATACTTCAGGTTATTTCCTTAAGTATATTTTAGAGTTTTCCATTTCATTGACAGTTGTAGTGACATTCGCAGACCCTAAAGTTGAATTATGCCAGTTCTGCCTACACATTTGAAATGATCCATGGGAAAGATAACTCATGGGTAATAAATTCTCTTTTCCAGTACTATATGGAGTAACATCAAAAGCCATCTCCTATTTACTTTGTTCTCTCAGTCTAAGAGTTCATTCTGTTGTCTAACCTTAAATTTAGCAATTTATGGAAATTAAATATTTATTAGAAAGGTTGATTAACAGCACTTGCTGTTCACCAGGGATTGCGCTAAGCTTTTCACATATATTAATTCATTTGCTCCTCACAACCATCCTAGAGAATAGGTTCTGTAATTATTTTCCTTTTACAGATGTGGAGATTGAGGCAAAGAGAAGCAAAATCATTTGGCCAAATATACACAGTAGGTGGCGGAGAAAGGATTTGATTTCAAGAATATGTACTTTTTTTTTTAAGGATTTATTTATTTTAGGGGGGGAGGGGCAGAAGGAGAGGGAGAGAGAAACTCAAGCCGACTCCGAGCTGAGTTGACCACAGAGCCCAGGTGGGACTTGATCTCACCACCCTGAGATCATGCCCTGAGCTGACACCAAGAGTCAGATGCTTACCAACTGCACCACCTAGGGGCCTCTCCAGAATACATACTCTTGACCACTATTACTTTATTCCTCCAATTTTTAAAATCAGCCTCATGAGAGTTATATTCAATCTTCATGTACTTCAAATATGGTGCCATGTTTTTTCTAAGAATATTATTTATTACATTTTATTCCTAACTTGTCTCTGTAACCAATTCACCATTCCATACCACCCTACTTTGCATTAGAGGGAGGCACGATGTAGTAAAGTCAATATCCAATACTAGGGCTTTGCTATCAAAGTGTCACCCGTGGGGCGCCTGGGTGGCTCATACAGTTAAGCGTCTGCCTTCGGCTCAGGTCATGATCCTGGGGTCCTGGCATCAAGCCCCACTTTGGGCTCCCTGCTGAGCAGGGAGCCTCTCCCTCTGCCTGCTGCTCCCCCTGCTTGTGCTCTGTCTCTCTCTAATAAAAAATTAAAAATCTTAAAAAAAATAAAAATAAATAAGGTGTCACCTATGATTGTGTGTGACTGTGAGTGACAAAGTCATACTGACAGTGGATTGAACAAATTGCTTACTCTTGCTCATGAAGAAGATGACTGGAGGTTGACAGTCCGGCTCTGGTATCATGGCTTCAGAAAATCATCAGGGAGCCTTATAGGTTGTTGGTCGGCCCTTCCTCAGCACGTGGCTTTGATGTCATGATCCAGGATGTTGCTCAGTTTCCAGCCATCACAAGCAAAAGAATTGGAAAATAAGAGCAATAAAGGGCATTTCCTGGAAGTTTTACACTTCACTTCTGCTTATATATTATTGGTCATAAATTAGTCACAGAGACCCATCCAGCAGCAAGGGAGGCTGGGGAATGTGGTATTTATTTACATAGTCATGTGCCCAGCTGGAAGTGGAGCTTCTATTATAGGAGAGTAGGGATGAGCGGAGAGCAAGTGTTAAGAACCATCCAGTAGTTTCTGCCACATCCAGGGTGTTTGTAACTTGGGAATGGCAAATTCTACAGACTTCTCCAATAACTACATTTTACTGTCGGTTTTTTTTTTTTTTTTTACTTTGTATTGATATACAACATTTATTTACCTTAGAATTCTCTTCTCTTACACTTAATCAATTCCTTTGGTTAGATCTGCAACATCTTACTTCTTAAACTCTTGTGAAGCTGAAAGATCATGGTTACTACCATCCTCCCCTCCAAAGACCACTAGTCTCCTGTCATTTTCCCTGCCAGTCTTTTCCACTGTGCTTTTGAGTGAAGGAAACTTTTACATTCCTTTTCAGTGCTTTTTGCCTCCTCCTCTTCTGAAGCTAACAGTACCTTGACAACAAAACATCCCTTGAAGAACTTTCCAGTGAAGGACCACTCCTCCTCTTCCCATGACTCATAGAAGAGGTGAGATGGTCATATCCTTTCTTTGCATTCTTTTCTTTGTACTGCTAGATGACTGTACCTCCCAGTGCACACAAGCCCATTGCTGTGCCCCACTCACCTTCCAGGGAGCCTGCACCTTCCTCAGTGACATCATCCTGCAGTGACTCACTCTCCTGCCCTCTCCTCCTCTCCTGATCATGTCTGCAGAGTGCCTCCTCGCTTGTTATGGGATTTCAGATGCTGGGAATGTGGGAGTGGTGTTCAACTAGGGAGGTGCTGGGGACTGGTGCAGTTTGGAGAAGAGAGATGACTTGTGTAAGTCTTGATAACTATGCATTTTTTTGAAGTAGGCTTGAAAAGTTGCGTACTCCACCCTGTAAACCTGTGAAAACCACATTTGTTCATTAACAAGATGACAGAACTTATTTCTGCAAAGCGTACAACTATAGACTTTCAGAAACATTGCTGTTTGATACCATTTCACTAAGAACACAACAGCCTACTCATGCTTGAGTGATCTGAGTTTCTGATGCATAGACGCAGTCTTGTCGAGTTCCACATAAGAGATTTCCAGACACAACATTCCATATTTATCTTCACATTGTATTTTCCAAGGAAACATAACTGAATCTACTTTGCAGCCCAAGACTGATATTAACCTTTTTACACACAGACCAGCTTTTCTCTGAGCTTAATAAAATTATTTGAACTCCTCACTTCTCTACCGCATCCCCAATTTCTATAATAACCTTATCTATTTGTTTATTTGGGGAGAGGCATTTCAAGTTTTTTATAGAGTGTCTTCCCTTATTGCAACAAGACAATAAACCCTAAAGTTTTGAACTACAGGTTCCAGGAATCATTATCAGACAGGTTATTATAAACTCCATCATGGTATTGAAATCCTGAGGTCAATAAGATGTCATTGAGTTTGTAAACTAATTCTGTTTAGTTATCCTAAGACTCAAAGGGTCAAAGCTAATAATCTGGCAAGTCCCAGTATGAGTAGAAGTTTCCAGGTAAGAATTGTAAATACAGAGGAAGGAGAGAGCGGTTTGGAGTTACACAGATATGTATTTCTGTCTTGACTCCAGCCATCAAAACTATGTGGCCGTGGTTGTTACTTAATCTCCTAAACTTTCTTTTTCTTCTCTGTAAAATGGGAAATAATAACACTTGCAGCATTGTTGTAAGGATATGCTCTCAGTGAGTGGTAGGTGTTATCCTTTGGTATAGTGTATTTATTTTATAGTCAAATAGAAATGGATTCAAATCTCAATGTTTCTGTTTATAGCTTAAAAAAACTTAGGCAATTCACTCTATCTCACTTTGCCTTGTATGCAAAATGGGAATGAGTACAAATCTGACACAATTGTGTTATTGAGTGTGATAATGTAATGGACATGTCTAGTATAGTATCCAGTAAACAGTAGGCATCCTATTAATGTTAGTTTTCTTTTTCTCCCTACCCTTGCTTTCTAGTTATGCTTTGAGAAATATGGTAATTGAGCAGAGTACAACTGGAAGAAGATAATATTTCAGTTAATATGAATGTGTTATGTGAGTAGGTCTGTTTTCCCTGCTCCTCTTCAAACAGTATGCCTCTACTCATCATCTGGGGAAGGGCCTATTCTGTAGCTGAGCAGTCATATGTGGGCGCAACCCCTCCTGACATAGTGTCTGCCAGAAAAGTGTTTCTGAGTCTTCTGAGAACCTCACATATGTGTGTGTTAGAGGTAGTGTCGGTGATATTTTTCTAGAAATTCCAGATATCAGCTTGATCTCTATTACCCAAAGCAGGGACAGATAAAATAGCCATTAGAAATGTTTAAGCAGGTGCCTGGGTGGCTCAGTCGTTAAATGTCTGCCTTCGGCTCAGGTCATGATCCCAGGATCCTGGGATTGCCCCGCATTGGGCTCCCTGCTCAGCGGGAAGCCTGCTTCTCCCTCTGCCTCTCCCCCTGCTTGTGATCCCTCTCTTGCTGTGTTTCTCTGTCAAATAAATAAATAAAATCTTAAAAAAAAATGTTTAAGCAGCTTTTTATGCAGGGATTCTGGTAATAAATATAATTTACAGAGTGACAGAAGACTGGACACAGTGCCCCAGTCTGTTATTGCTCTTTACATCAGCTAGGATTTTAGGCTTCTACCTAGGACATCCTATATGAATGTTCTCTTTTTCTTTTTAGATACTTTGCTTCAATATCCTGATTTTTCCTGTGTCGAGTGACCCAAGAACCCTCACTCAGAATTTATAAAGTCTCAGATGCTGTCTCCTGTCTTATACATGTTCTGGCACTTTCTGTGAATCAGTATGTGTGTGTGTGTGGGGGGGCGGTGTAAAGCCATTAAAAATAGCTTGAAATTAAATTTCATTATTATAAAGTATCCTTTATGTGATTTTATTTTAAAGTTGGAGTAAAGGTATCACTTTCTTGCAATCAAAAATGTTACTGATTTTTGTGCCTCAAAGTTTTCATTCCATCCTTAATTTTTGTAGTTGTTGTTGTTGGCTTTGTTTTTGCAACTAATAAGTTTTTTAAACAAGGAAACAAAGACACAGGCCACTGAATCACTTTAGGCCATTTATTCCTAATTTGAGAGACAGGTTTTTTTATTAAGATTTATTAATTAATTTAATTAGAGAGTGTGTGTGAGCAGGGGGAGGGACAGAGGGAGCATAGAGAGAGAATGCTCAAGCAGACTCCCCACTGAGCGTAGAGTGGGCCCCTTGATCTCACGACCCTGAGATCATGACCTGAGCCAAAACCAAGAGTTGGCCACTCAACCAACTGACTCACCCAGGCACCTGAAGACAGTTCTGATTCCAAAGTATCTTTCAGATACCAAAGAAATTAAGAATAACTTCAGAAAAAATAGTCATATTACTATATATTATAAAACACCCACTCTGATTCAGAATAATAGATGAGGTCTTCAAGTGAGGTTTTGTGTGATTATTTCAGGAAGTAGGGAATATTTAGTTTATAGAATATCTCATCTCCATTTTATACTCTACCTTGTGTGATATTTTCCAAGAGCTATTCTTTATAAATCCATAGATTCTGGGAATATTTCCATAAACAGTCCTTAACAAGAAACATACTAGGCACATGCTCAGTCTAGGATTACTTTATTTTTTTGAATTTAAAAAATTAAGGGGGGGGCGGAGCAAGATGGCGGAGGAGTAGGAGACCTGGATTTCCTCTGGTCCCAGGAATTCAGCTGGATAGGGATCAAACCATTCTGAACATCTACAAACTCAACAGGAGATCGAAGAAAAGAATAACAACAACTCTCTGAACAGAAAAGCGGCCACTTTCTGGAAGGTAGGGCATGCGGACAAGTGAATCTGAGGCGATATTCGGGAAGATAGATGGTGGGGGAGGGGGCCTCCATCCGCCGACACTGGCAAGTGATAGGGTGGCAGAGCACAAAATTGGAACTTTTAGAAGTCTGCTCCGCTGAGGGATGTCGCTCCAGTGGCTAAGCGGGGGTGGAACCCTCGCTGGGACAGTGTGGTCTCAGGACCCTTGGGGTCACCGGGGGTTCCTGAGTGAGGCAGAGCTCCCAGGGATTGGAGCGGGGAAGCCAGCTGCAGAGATGGAGCCGAGGCACGGGCTCTCAGCTCGTGGTTGCCATAGACCGTGATCTGTGGCACTGTCGGTCCACTGCTCCTCCAGCAGGGACCCAACAAGCGGCAGATCCAGAGAGACTCCCCTTCCTCCCCTGGGAGGAGCAGCGTGGGAGCGCACCTCAGGGATCTGCTGGGTTTGGAGACTCCACACGGGGTTGTGTGCCAGAGATAGAAATGCTCAGTCACAGGCTGGGTGAGCACGGAGTGCGGCCAGAGACTGGGGAGACGGGAGTGACTGACTGCTTTTCTCTGGGGACTCACTGAGGAGTGGGGCCCCGAGTTCTCGGCTCTTCCAGGGCAGAGATTGGGAGGCCGCCATTTTCACTCTCATCCTCCAGAGCTGTACGGAAAGCTTGCAGGGAACAAAAGCTCCCAAGAACAAACTCGAGCAGATTACTTAGCCGGGCCCCTGGTAAGGGCGGGGCAATTCTGCCTCCAGCAAAGACATTTGGGAACCATGGCAACAGGCTCCTCCCCCAGAAGATCAGCAAGAACACCCAGCCAAGACCAAGTTTACTGATCAATAAGAACGGTAGAACTCCAGTGCTAGGGAAACACTGCACATAGAATTCATGGCTTTTTGACCACTATTCTGTAGTCTTTCAAAGTTAATTTTTTTAACTTTTTTTTTTAATTTTTCTTTTTCCCTTTTTCAACCAACATCTTATCAATCCCATTTTTAAAAAACATTTTTATTTTTCATTTTTAGAGTCATATTCTATCCCTTCATAGTAATTACCCGTATTTTTGGCATATATATATAAGTTGTTCTCTCTTTAAAATTTTGAGATACATTTTCTTCTAACAGATCAAAATATACCCTAAATCTCTAGTGTATGGCATTGTTCTAGTCTCCTGCCTGATCACAATCTCTCCCTTTTTTTTTCTTTTTTTTTTTTAAAAACCTCTTCTTTCTTTTTTCAAACAACTTCTTACCAATCCCTTTTATAAAATTTTTTATAATTTTCATCTTTACAGTCATATTCCATCCCTTCATCATATCAACCCTTATTTTTGTACATATATAAGTTTTTCTTCCTTTAAAATTTTGGGAGACACTTTCTTCTAACAGACCAAAATACACCCAAAATCTAGTGTGTGGCACTGATCTATGCACCAGCATGATCATATTTGATCATATTCTGTTTTTTTGTTTGGTCTGTTTTTGTTTGTTTTTATCTTTTTCTTTTTCTTTTTCTTTTTTCTTTCTTTCCCTTTCTTTTCGCCTGGTTTCAGGTCTTTTCTGATTTGTTTAGAGTATATTTTCTGGGGACGTTGTTACCCTGTTAGCATTTTGTTCTCTCATTCATTTATTCTCCTTTGGACAAAATGACAAGATGGAAAAAATCACCTCAACAAAAAGAAAATGGGGCAGTACCGAGTGCCAGGGACTTATTCAATATGGACATTAGTATGATGTGGAAACTAGAGTTCAGAATTATGATTTTAAAGATACTAGCTGGGCTTGAAAAAAGCATGGAAGTTATTAGAGAAACATTTCCAGAGAAATAAAAGAATTAAAATCTAACCAAGTCAAAATCAAAAAGGCTATTAATGAGGTGCAATCAAAAATGGGGGCGCTGCTAGGATAAATGAGGCAAAAGAGAGAATTAGTGATATAGAAGATGAAATGATGGAAAATAAAGAAGCTGAGAAAAAGAGAGATAAACAACTACTGGATCACGAGGGCAGAATTCGAGAGATAAGCGATACCATAAGACAAAACAACATTAGAATAATTGGGATCCCAGAAGAAGAAGAAAGAGAGAGAGGGGCAGAAGG